>NW_028121512.1:0-11256 GCF_965194805.1 Balaenoptera borealis
AGGTTGTGCAGAAAGTCCCCGAAATGTAACACTAGGTTTCCATTAGGAAACATGCTGTGTCACTCTCCAGAAGGGCCACACTGACCCCTGAAGGGTCTAGAAGCTTTGGCAAGCCGCGTACAGCTCAGAGTCTCCCAGCGTCCCCAGGTTTCCTTTCATGTATCCTGGCACACAGCAGAAAACGTTGCTCGGGACGTGAAGCTGTGCTGGCTCTGGGAAAGTTAGTTTCCGGAGGGGGGACAGAGGCAATTCAATCTAACCCTGTCAAGGCAGCATCTGCGTTTTCTTCTCTCGTGGCGCACTGCACGGGGTTCCATGAACCTGAAATGCTCTCAGTGTGTCGCTAACATAACGTGGCAATCAACCTCAGTGGTTTCAGCGGCATTCGAGGGTCCAACTCCTCAAGAGGCCTCGCCCCTCACGAGCCCCCTAGAAGAAATGTTGCGTCTTCTGTCTCGCCATCAGGAGGAGTTCTGTGCACCGTGTGGGTGCCTGGAGCGTAGGAAAGATGCACTCGATGTGCGGATGTAGGAAGTATACCAGGGCAGACGTCTGTTCAAATGCTTCTGCTCTAGGAACTAGCCTGCCTGCCCAGAGAGCACTGTGCTCCGAAAGAGTGGCAGAGAAGGCCGTTCACACCACAGCAATGGCCTCTTTCCCCTCAGACAACTTGGAAGCGTTTGCTACACTCCAGTACAACTCGCTGCTCGGCAGGACGTTCGGGCAGGCTGTGGATATTTTCCACTCAAGCTGAACAGGCCCTGAGAGGCAGGCGAGACGTGAAAACATTCCTTGCCTACCTCTCCTTGAAGGCAGCGGTTAGCACTGTGTTCCAGGGCCCAGAATCTGAGCTGGGGAGGCCTTCGGTCTCCACGAAGAGGCACGCTTTGGGTTCAGTGTATGTACGAGTTTCTCAGGAGCAAGTTCTGCTTCTCTTATTTCGCCTCCTTGAGCTGTGTTTGGCAGCCCTTGGAATGCCCTAGGCCCTCGAAAGCAAGAGATTTTCACGGGGGGGCCTTTGGAACGGGATATTGATCGAAGGACACTACGGCCACTGTTTCCTACCATCCAGCCACAGCTCTTCGGTGTTTCTTAGGGCGGTGAGGTATAACGAATGGGCACACAGGGTTTATGTTCTTGAAGAGATGCGTACGGCGTTGAGGGAAGGGGTCATTTCAACGCTATGCCAAACTCGGTGGTCTGAGACGGAAGAGGAGTCCCAGCCTGGCAGTCTGCAAGAAAGGACGTCTTCACTGAGGAGAGAATGTGCTGTTCCTTCCCCACAAGACGCGGGGCGTTGGAGACTTTCTTGCTCTTCCCTGAATGCACTTTACAGACTGTAGCTGAACGGTGGGCTAAGCGCAGAGAGACCTGCACCAGTAACCTTCGAAACTGTCCTTGGGAATTGGCTGGGTCTTTGTGCTCCAAGGCTGAGTAGAAAAGCTAACCTCTTCCAAACCAGAGAGAGGCAGGTCTCCTTCTCGGCGGTCCTACATGATATGCTGTCTCACGAGCTCAAAGCAAAGAAATCCTGGGCAACTGTTGCTTCTGGACAAGGCCCGTAACCTTGGGCAACGGGGTATTCCGAGAAGGAGAAGGAGGCCGTTGTTTCCTCCCATCACGCTACAACTCCTTTGTGTTTCATGGGAGGTAAGATGTAATGAATGGGGACCCATGGAGTATAGTCTTTCAGAGATGTGTCCGGCCTTGAGGGAAGGGGTCATTGCAGGGCTATGCCGAACTCGGCCTTCGGAAAAGGAATAGGAGCTCGGGCCAGGCAGGCTGCAAGAAAAGATTTCTTTACGAAGAGGAAATGTGCCGTTCCTAAACAACATGGTGCGGGAGGCTGCAGAGTGGATGCTACTTCACTGAATGCACCTAGGAGACGGGAGCTGAGCAGGGGGCTGATGGCAGAGAGACCTTCAATACTACAGTTCTAAAGTATCATTGGGAGCTGACTGGATCTCTGAGTTCAGAGGCTCAAAGGCAGAAAAGCGAACCTCTGAGAACCCGGAGAAAGGCTGGTCTCCTTCTCTGCGGTTCTGCATGGTATGCTGTCTCACGAGCTCCTGGGAAAGAACTCCTTGGCAACTGCCGCTTCTGGGCAAGGACATCCAGCTAGGCGGCTGAGGAAGGTTGTGCAGAAAGTCCCCGAAATGTAACACTAGGTTTCCATTAGGAAACATGCTGTGTCACTCTCCAGAAGGGCCACACTGACCCCTGAAGGGTCTAGAAGCTTTGGCAAGCCGCGTACAGCTCAGAGTCTCCCAGCGTCCCCAGGTTTCCTTTCATGTATCCTGGCACACAGCAGAAAACGTTGCTCGGGACGTGAAGCTGTGCTGGCTCTGGGAAAGTTAGTTTCCGGAGGGGGGACAGAGGCAATTCAATCTAACCCTGTCAAGGCAGCATCTGCGTTTTCTTCTCTCGTGGCGCACTGCACGGGGTTCCATGAACCTGAAATGCTCTCAGTGTGTCGCTAACATAACGTGGCAATCAACCTCAGTGGTTTCAGCGGCATTCGAGGGTCCAACTCCTCAAGAGGCCTCGCCCCTCACGAGCCCCCTAGAAGAAATGTTGCGTCTTCTGTCTCGCCATCAGGAGGAGTTCTGTGCACCGTGTGGGTGCCTGGAGCGTAGGAAAGATGCACTCGATGTGCGGATGTAGGAAGTATACCAGGGCAGACGTCTGTTCAAATGCTTCTGCTCTAGGAACTAGCCTGCCTGCCCAGAGAGCACTGTGCTCCGAAAGAGTGGCAGAGAAGGCCGTTCACACCACAGCAATGGCCTCTTTCCCCTCAGACAACTTGGAAGCGTTTGCTACACTCCAGTACAACTCGCTGCTCGGCAGGACGTTCGGGCAGGCTGTGGATATTTTCCACTCAAGCTGAACAGGCCCTGAGAGGCAGGCGAGACGTGAAAACATTCCTTGCCTACCTCTCCTTGAAGGCAGCGGTTAGCACTGTGTTCCAGGGCCCAGAATCTGAGCTGGGGAGGCCTTCGGTCTCCACGAAGAGGCACGCTTTGGGTTCAGTGTATGTACGAGTTTCTCAGGAGCAAGTTCTGCTTCTCTTATTTCGCCTCCTTTAGCTGTGTTTGGCAGCCCTTGGAATGCCCTAGGCCCTCGAAAGCAAGAGATTTTCACGGGGGGGCCTTTGGAACGGGATATTGATCGAAGGACACTACGGCCACTGTTTCCTACCATCCAGCCACAGCTCTTCGGTGTTTCTTAGGGCGGTGAGGTATAACGAATGGGCACACAGGGTTTATGTTCTTGAAGAGATGCGTACGGCGTTGAGGGAAGGGGTCATTTCAACGCTATGCCAAACTCGGTGGTCTGAGACGGAAGAGGAGTCCCAGCCTGGCAGTCTGCAAGAAAGGACGTCTTCACTGAGGAGAGAATGTGCTGTTCCTTCCCCACAAGACGCGGGGCGTTGGAGACTTTCTTGCTCTTCCCTGAATGCACTTTACAGACTGTAGCTGAACGGTGGGCTAAGCGCAGAGAGACCTGCACCAGTAACCTTCGAAACTGTCCTTGGGAATTGGCTGGGTCTTTGTGCTCCAAGGCTGAGTAGAAAAGCTAACCTCTTCCAAACCAGAGAGAGGCAGGTCTCCTTCTCGGCGGTCCTACATGATATGCTGTCTCACGAGCTCAAAGCAAAGAAATCCTGGGCAACTGTTGCTTCTGGACAAGGCCCGTAACCTTGGGCAACGGGGTATTCCAAGAAGGAGAAGGAGGCCGTTGTTTCCTCCCATCACGCTACAACTCCTTTGTGTTTCATGGGAGGTAAGATGTAATGAATGGGGACCCATGGAGTATAGTCTTTCAGAGATGTGTCCGGCCTTGAGGGAAGGGGTCATTGCAGGGCTATGCCGAACTCGGCCTTCGGAAAAGGAATAGGAGCTCGGGCCAGGCAGGCTGCAAGAAAAGATTTCTTTACGAAGAGGAAATGTGCCGTTCCTAAACAACATGGTGCGGGAGGCTGCAGAGTGGATGCTACTTCACTGAATGCACCTAGGAGACGGGAGCTGAGCAGGGGGCTGATGGCAGAGAGACCTTCAATACTACAGTTCTAAAGTATCATTGGGAGCTGACTGGATCTCTGAGTTCAGAGGCTCAAAGGCAGAAAAGCGAACCTCTGAGAACCCGGAGAAAGGCTGGTCTCCTTCTCTGCGGTTCTGCATGGTATGCTGTCTCACGAGCTCCTGGGAAAGAACTCCTTGGCAACTGCCGCTTCTGGGCAAGGACATCCAGCTAGGCGGCTGAGGAAGGTTGTGCAGAAAGTCCCCGAAATGTAACACTAGGTTTCCATTAGGAAACATGCTGTGTCACTCTCCAGAAGGGCCACACTGACCCCTGAAGGGTCTAGAAGCTTTGGCAAGCCGCGTACAGCTCAGAGTCCCCCAGCGTCCCCAGGTTTCCTTTCATGTATCCTGGCACACAGCAGAAAACGTTGCTCGGGACGTGAAGCTGTGCTGGCTCTGGGAAAGTTAGTTTCCGGAGGGGGGACAGAGGCAATTCAATCTAACCCTGTCAAGGCAGCATCTGCGTTTTCTTCTCTCGTGGCGCACTGCACGGGGTTCCATGAACCTGAAATGCTCTCAGTGTGTCGCTAACATAACGTGGCAATCAACCTCAGTGGTTTCAGCGGCATTCGAGGGTCCAACTCCTCAAGAGGCCTCGCCCCTCACGAGCCCCCTAGAAGAAATGTTGCGTCTTCTGTCTCGCCATCAGGAGGAGTTCTGTGCACCGTGTGGGTGCCTGGAGCGTAGGAAAGATGCACTCGATGTGCGGATGTAGGAAGTATACCAGGGCAGACGTCTGTTCAAATGCTTCTGCTCTAGGAACTAGCCTGCCTGCCCAGAGAGCACTGTGCTCCGAAAGAGTGGCAGAGAAGGCCGTTCACACCACAGCAATGGCCTCTTTCCCCTCAGACAACTTGGAAGCGTTTGCTACACTCCAGTACAACTCGCTGCTCGGCAGGACGTTCGGGCAGGCTGTGGATATTTTCCACTCAAGCTGAACAGGCCCTGAGAGGCAGGCGAGACGTGAAAACATTCCTTGCCTACCTCTCCTTGAAGGCAGCGGTTAGCACTGTGTTCCAGGGCCCAGAATCTGAGCTGGGGAGGCCTTCGGTCTCCACGAAGAGGCACGCTTTGGGTTCAGTGTATGTACGAGTTTCTCAGGAGCAAGTTCTGCTTCTCTTATTTCGCCTCCTTTAGCTGTGTTTGGCAGCCCTTGGAATGCCCTAGGCCCTCGAAAGCAAGAGATTTTCACGGGGGGGCCTTTGGAACGGGATATTGATCGAAGGACACTACGGCCACTGTTTCCTACCATCCAGCCACAGCTCTTCGGTGTTTCTTAGGGCGGTGAGGTATAACGAATGGGCACACAGGGTTTATGTTCTTGAAGAGATGCGTACGGCGTTGAGGGAAGGGGTCATTTCAACGCTATGCCAAACTCGGTGGTCTGAGACGGAAGAGGAGTCCCAGCCTGGCAGTCTGCAAGAAAGGACGTCTTCACTGAGGAGAGAATGTGCTGTTCCTTCCCCACAAGACGCGGGGCGTTGGAGACTTTCTTGCTCTTCCCTGAATGCACTTTACAGACTGTAGCTGAACGGTGGGCTAAGCGCAGAGAGACCTGCACCAGTAACCTTCGAAACTGTCCTTGGGAATTGGCTGGGTCTTTGTGCTCCAAGGCTGAGTAGAAAAGCTAACCTCTTCCAAACCAGAGAGAGGCAGGTCTCCTTCTCGGCGGTCCTACATGATATGCTGTCTCACGAGCTCAAAGCAAAGAAATCCTGGGCAACTGTTGCTTCTGGACAAGGCCCGTAACCTTGGGCAACGGGGTATTCCAAGAAGGAGAAGGAGGCCGTTGTTTCCTCCCATCACGCTACAACTCCTTTGTGTTTCATGGGAGGTAAGATGTAATGAATGGGGACCCATGGAGTATAGTCTTTCAGAGATGTGTCCGGCCTTGAGGGAAGGGGTCATTGCAGGGCTATGCCGAACTCGGCCTTCGGAAAAGGAATAGGAGCTCGGGCCAGGCAGGCTGCAAGAAAAGATTTCTTTACGAAGAGGAAATGTGCCGTTCCTAAACAACATGGTGCGGGAGGCTGCAGAGTGGATGCTACTTCACTGAATGCACCTAGGAGACGGGAGCTGAGCAGGGGGCTGATGGCAGAGAGACCTTCAATACTACAGTTCTAAAGTATCATTGGGAGCTGACTGGATCTCTGAGTTCAGAGGCTCAAAGGCAGAAAAGCGAACCTCTGAGAACCCGGAGAAAGGCTGGTCTCCTTCTCTGCGGTTCTGCATGGTATGCTGTCTCACGAGCTCCTGGGAAAGAACTCCTTGGCAACTGCCGCTTCTGGGCAAGGACATCCAGCTAGGCGGCTGAGGAAGGTTGTGCAGAAAGTCCCCGAAATGTAACACTAGGTTTCCATTAGGAAACATGCTGTGTCACTCTCCAGAAGGGCCACACTGACCCCTGAAGGGTCTAGAAGCTTTGGCAAGCCGCGTACAGCTCAGAGTCCCCCAGCGTCCCCAGGTTTCCTTTCATGTATCCTGGCACACAGCAGAAAACGTTGCTCGGGACGTGAAGCTGTGCTGGCTCTGGGAAAGTTAGTTTCCGGAGGGGGGACAGAGGCAATTCAATCTAACCCTGTCAAGGCAGCATCTGCGTTTTCTTCTCTCGTGGCGCACTGCACGGGGTTCCATGAACCTGAAATGCTCTCAGTGTGTCGCTAACATAACGTGGCAATCAACCTCAGTGGTTTCAGCGGCATTCGAGGGTCCAACTCCTCAAGAGGCCTCGCCCCTCACGAGCCCCCTAGAAGAAATGTTGCGTCTTCTGTCTCGCCATCAGGAGGAGTTCTGTGCACCGTGTGGGTGCCTGGAGCGTAGGAAAGATGCACTCGATGTGCGGATGTAGGAAGTATACCAGGGCAGACGTCTGTTCAAATGCTTCTGCTCTAGGAACTAGCCTGCCTGCCCAGAGAGCACTGTGCTCCGAAAGAGTGGCAGAGAAGGCCGTTCACACCACAGCAATGGCCTCTTTCCCCTCAGACAACTTGGAAGCGTTTGCTACACTCCAGTACAACTCGCTGCTCGGCAGGACGTTCGGGCAGGCTGTGGCTATTTTCCACTCAAGCTGAACAGGCCCTGAGAGGCAGGCGAGACGTGAAAACATTCCTTGCCTACCTCTCCTTGAAGGCAGCGGTTAGCACTGTGTTCCAGGGCCCAGAATCTGAGCTGGGGAGGCCTTCGGTCTCCACGAAGAGGCACGCTTTGGGTTCAGTGTATGTACGAGTTTCTCAGGAGCAAGTTCTGCTTCTCTTATTTCGCCTCCTTTAGCTGTGTTTGGCAGCCCTTGGAATGCCCTAGGCCCTCGAAAGCAAGAGATTTTCACGGGGGGGCCTTTGGAACGGGATATTGATCGAAGGACACTACGGCCACTGTTTCCTACCATCCAGCCACAGCTCTTCGGTGTTTCTTAGGGCGGTGAGGTATAACGAATGGGCACACAGGGTTTATGTTCTTGAAGAGATGCCTACGGCGTTGAGGGAAGGGGTCATTTCAACGCTATGCCAAACTCGGTGGTCTGAGACGGAAGAGGAGTCCCAGCCTGGCAGTCTGCAAGAAAGGACGTCTTCACTGAGGAGAGAATGTGCTGTTCCTTCCCCACAAGACGCGGGGCGTTGGAGACTTTCTTGCTCTTCCCTGAATGCACTTTACAGACTGTAGCTGAACGGTGGGCTAAGCGCAGAGAGACCTGCACCAGTAACCTTCGAAACTGTCCTTGGGAATTGGCTGGGTCTTTGTGCTCCAAGGCTGAGTAGAAAAGCTAACCTCTTCCAAACCAGAGAGAGGCAGGTCTCCTTCTCGGCGGTCCTACATGATATGCTGTCTCACGAGCTCAAAGCAAAGAAATCCTGGGCAACTGTTGCTTCTGGACAAGGCCCGTAACCTTGGGCAACGGGGTATTCCGAGAAGGAGAAGGAGGCCGTTGTTTCCTCCCATCACGCTACAACTCCTTTGTGTTTCATGGGAGGTAAGATGTAATGAATGGGGACCCATGGAGTATAGTCTTTCAGAGATGTGTCCGGCCTTGAGGGAAGGGGTCATTGCAGGGCTATGCCGAACTCGGCCTTCGGAAAAGGAATAGGAGCTCGGGCCAGGCAGGCTGCAAGAAAAGATTTCTTTACGAAGAGGAAATGTGCCGTTCCTAAACAACATGGTGCGGGAGGCTGCAGAGTGGATGCTACTTCACTGAATGCACCTAGGAGACGGGAGCTGAGCAGGGGGCTGATGGCAGAGAGACCTTCAATACTACAGTTCTAAAGTATCATTGGGAGCTGACTGGATCTCTGACTTCAGAGGCTCAAAGGCAGAAAAGCGAACCTCTGAGAACCCGGAGAAAGGCTGGTCTCCTTCTCTGCGGTTCTGCATGGTATGCTGTCTCACGAGCTCCTGGGAAAGAACTCCTTGGCAACTGCCGCTTCTGGGCAAGGACATCCAGCTAGGCGGCTGAGGAAGGTTGTGCAGAAAGTCCCCGAAATGTAACACTAGGTTTCCATTAGGAAACATGCTGTGTCACTCTCCAGAAGGGCCACACTGACCCCTGAAGGGTCTAGAAGCTTTGGCAAGCCGCGTACAGCTCAGAGTCCCCCAGCGTCCCCAGGTTTCCTTTCATGTATCCTGGCACACAGCAGAAAACGTTGCTCGGGACGTGAAGCTGTGCTGGCTCTGGGAAAGTTAGTTTCCGGAGGGGGGACAGAGGCAATTCAATCTAACCCTGTCAAGGCAGCATCTGCGTTTTCTTCTCTCGTGGCGCACTGCACGGGGTTCCATGAACCTGAAATGCTCTCAGTGTGTCGCTAACATAACGTGGCAATCAACCTCAGTGGTTTCAGCGGCATTCGAGGGTCCAACTCCTCAAGAGGCCTCGCCCCTCACGAGCCCCCTAGAAGAAATGTTGCGTCTTCTGTCTCGCCATCAGGAGGAGTTCTGTGCACCGTGTGGGTGCCTGGAGCGTAGGAAAGATGCACTCGATGTGCGGATGTAGGAAGTATACCAGGGCAGACGTCTGTTCAAATGCTTCTGCTCTAGGAACTAGCCTGCCTGCCCAGAGAGCACTGTGCTCCGAAAGAGTGGCAGAGAAGGCCGTTCACACCACAGCAATGGCCTCTTTCCCCTCAGACAACTTGGAAGCGTTTGCTACACTCCAGTACAACTCGCTGCTCGGCAGGACGTTCGGGCAGGCTGTGGATATTTTCCACTCAAGCTGAACAGGCCCTGAGAGGCAGGCGAGACGTGAAAACATTCCTTGCCTACCTCTCCTTGAAGGCAGCGGTTAGCACTGTGTTCCAGGGCCCAGAATCTGAGCTGGGGAGGCCTTCGGTCTCCACGAAGAGGCACGCTTTGGGTTCAGTGTATGTACGAGTTTCTCAGGAGCAAGTTCTGCTTCTCTTATTTCGCCTCCTTTAGCTGTGTTTGGCAGCCCTTGGAATGCCCTAGGCCCTCGAAAGCAAGAGATTTTCACGGGGGGGCCTTTGGAACGGGATATTGATCGAAGGACACTACGGCCACTGTTTCCTACCATCCAGCCACAGCTCTTCGGTGTTTCTTAGGGCGGTGAGGTATAACGAATGGGCACACAGGGTTTATGTTCTTGAAGAGATGCGTACGGCGTTGAGGGAAGGGGTCATTTCAACGCTATGCCAAACTCGGTGGTCTGAGACGGAAGAGGAGTCCCAGCCTGGCAGTCTGCAAGAAAGGACGTCTTCACTGAGGAGAGAATGTGCTGTTCCTTCCCCACAAGACGCGGGGCGTTGGAGACTTTCTTGCTCTTCCCTGAATGCACTTTACAGACTGTAGCTGAACGGTGGGCTAAGCGCAGAGAGACCTGCACCAGTAACCTTCGAAACTGTCCTTGGGAATTGGCTGGGTCTTTGTGCTCCAAGGCTGAGTAGAAAAGCTAACCTCTTTGTGCTCCAAGGCTGAGTAGAAAAGCTAACCTCTTCCAAACCAGAGAGAGGCAGGTCTCCTTCTCGGCGGTCCTACATGATATGCTGTCTCACGAGCTCAAAGCAAAGAAATCCTGGGCAACTGTTGCTTCTGGACAAGGCCCGTAACCTTGGGCAACGGGGTATTCCGAGAAGGAGAAGGAGGCCGTTGTTTCCTCCCATCACGCTACAACTCCTTTGTGTTTCATGGGAGGTAAGATGTAATGAATGGGGACCCATGGAGTATAGTCTTTCAGAGATGTGTCCGGCCTTGAGGGAAGGGGTCATTGCAGGGCTATGCCGAACTCGGCCTTCGGAAAAGGAATAGGAGCTCGGGCCAGGCAGGCTGCAAGAAAAGATTTCTTTACGAAGAGGAAATGTGCCGTTCCTAAACAACATGGTGCGGGAGGCTGCAGAGTGGATGCTACTTCACTGAATGCACCTAGGAGACGGGAGCTGAGCAGGGGGCTGATGGCAGAGAGACCTTCAATACTACAGTTCTAAAGTATCATTGGGAGCTGACTGGATCTCTGAGTTCAGAGGCTCAAAGGCAGAAAAGCGAACCTCTGAGAACCCGGAGAAAGGCTGGTCTCCTTCTCTGCGGTTCTGCATGGTATGCTGTCTCACGAGCTCCTGGGAAAGAACTCCTTGGCAACTGCCGCTTCTGGGCAAGGACATCCAGCTAGGCGGCTGAGGAAGGTTGTGCAGAAAGTCCCCGAAATGTAACACTAGGTTTCCATTAGGAAACATGCTGTGTCACTCTCCAGAAGGGCCACACTGACCCCTGAAGGGTCTAGAAGCTTTGGCAAGCCGCGTACAGCTCAGAGTCTCCCAGCGTCCCCAGGTTTCCTTTCATGTATCCTGGCACACAGCAGAAAACGTTGCTCGGGACGTGAAGCTGTGCTGGCTCTGGGAAAGTTAGTTTCCGGAGGGGGGACAGAGGCAATTCAATCTAACCCTGTCAAGGCAGCATCTGCGTTTTCTTCTCTCGTGGCGCACTGCACGGGGTTCCATGAACCTGAAATGCTCTCAGTGTGTCGCTAACATAACGTGGCAATCAACCTCAGTGGTTTCAGCGGCATTCGAGGGTCCAACTCCTCAAGAGGCCTCGCCCCTCACGAGCCCCCTAGAAGAAATGTTGCGTCTTCTGTCTCGCCATCAGGAGGAGTTCTGTGCACCGTGTGGGTGCCTGGAGCGTAGGAAAGATGCACTCGATGTGCGGATGTAGGAAGTATACCAGGGCAGACGTCTGT
>NW_028121511.1:0-11249 GCF_965194805.1 Balaenoptera borealis
TACAAAACAGAACAGAGTCACAAGTTTACAAAACACACTATGGCTGCTTAACGGGAAAGGTGGGGTGGGGTGATGCATAAAACAAGGGTTTCAAATGAGCTCAGATACCGTTCCATAAACCCAATATGTAATAGAAAGACCTACTCCTTGCTCAGTGAACTGGACTCCACACCCCCTATTCACCGCACAAGAATATATCTGACTAGTAAGAATCTTAAAACCTATGTATTGATATCTCTCTGGAAGTGAGTCAAGTGGCTGTAAAGCGGCAGAAACACAGCCGTGAAAAGCAGCTAAACCCCATTATAAAAATAAATTACTTTTAAAAACCCGTGAAACAAAGACAGTGAAAGAGAGAGAAATTCTTACAAAATTCGTTCAGGGGCTGTGATGCAACCTGGATTGACCATATCTAGACCCACAGCTGGATGAGACATAAGGGTGGACACTCTCGGGGCTGAGAGGTTTGGTGAGGTTGGGGGAGCAAACGCAGAGCCTTTAAAGTAATACTGCCTGTTACCCATCCCATGGGTCCCAAATCTCCAGGTTCAAGGGCATCTTCCTACCTCGAAAACATGCATGAGAAACCCAGAAGGTGGTACACCATGTGATCGGGAAAGGTTTCTAAAACGCACCTCATTTCTCATCTCCTTGTGGTCGGGTTCGCCATTCCAGCCGCTTTACTAGCAATCTCCCTCCTTGGAGAATCAGCACCTTTAACCTCCCGTTCCGTACAGCTTGCAATTTGTCCTGAGGATGAACGGGAAGAGGGGGAGCCAATGAGAGACTAGCTCTAGGTGTTGGGACAGGCACAGGTCACTCTATTTTCCCATCAGGAAGAAGAATTAACCACAGGCTCAGCCTGCCGCCGGGAAGCAGAATAGGGCCTGAGGCAATCCTGCGCTTTTGCGGCCAGCTCCCAAAAAAGCGAGTTGAAAAATGGAGCTCAGGGGCACTGCAATTCACAAACCTGCAGAGTTATAAATGATAACTCTCGTCCACAAATATATTGAGGGAAGGCAACGAAGAGGATCTGAAAGCAAGGCAGAATTGCAGGAAACAGATTTCAGGAGGTCGATTCGAATCGCCTTTAAAGCACATGAAAAGCGGCAAAACGTCGACAATGATGCCCTTGGCCAAAAAGGGCGTATGCGTTTTTTCCTGAATATATTCAGGAAAAAACGCATACGCCCTTTTTGGCCAACCAAGCAACCTGGAAAGGCAAATCAGCGCTACAAAGAAGTCTCGCTTCCCATCGGTCAAAAGGGCCATGCGGAAAAAACTGTCAAAACCAGAAATGCAGGACAGGCCATGGAGAAATGGGAGCCTTGCTACGCTGATGGGCGGGATGTAAATTGCCAACAGCCACTATGGAGAAGTGTACGGTGTGTCCTGAAACATCGAAAAAACACAGCTTAGAGCGCATAGGGCACTTCCACTCATGGGCGTATAAATTGGGAAAACTAAAAATCAGCAAGACACAGGCACCCCAAAGTTTAGGGCTGCTCTTTTGACAAGAACCTCCACTTCATGACACCTCTAATATCCCAGGAAAGAGAAAAATGGATAAAGAAGTGGTGGTCCTTATGTACAATGGAATATCACTCAGCCATGAAATCAATGTCATAAGGCTAGTAGCAGCATGATGAGTGGCTTTAGCTACGACGATTCTAAGTGAAATAAGTCACACAGAAAAAGACACTTATCATAAGCTATCACTTATAGAGGGAATGTAAAAACCGCTACACTTGAACTGAATTACAAAACAGAACAGAGTCACAAGTTTACAAAACACACTATGGCTGCTTAACGGGAAAGGTGGGGTGGGGTGATGCATAAAACAAGGGTTTCAAATGAGCTCAGATACCGTTCCATAAACCCAATATGTAATAGAAAGACCTACTCCTTGCTCAGTGAACTGGACTCCACACCCCCTATTCACCGCACAAGAATATATCTGACTAGTAAGAATCTTAAAACCTATGTATTGATATCTCTCTGGAAGTGAGTCAAGTGGCTGTAAAGCGGCAGAAACACAGCCGTGAAAAGCAGCTAAACCCCATTATAAAATAAATTACTTTTAAAAACCCGTGAAACACAGACAGTGAAAGAGAGAGAAATTCTTACAAAATTCGTTCAGGGGCTGTGATGCAACCTGGATTGACCATATCTAGACCCACAGCTGGATGAGACATAAGGGTGGACACTCTCGGGGCTGAGAGGTTTGGTGAGGTTGGGGGAGCAAACGCAGAGCCTTTAAAGTAATACTGCCTGTTACCCATCCCATGGGTCCCAAATCTCCAGGTTCAAGGGCATCTTCCTACCTCGAAAACATGCATGAGAAACCCAGAAGGTGGTACACCATGTGATCGGGAAAGGTTTCTAAAACGCACCTCATTTCTCATCTCCTTGTGCTCGGGTTCGCCATTCCAGCCGCTTTACTAGCAATCTCCCTCCTTGGAGAATCAGCACCTGTAACCTCCCGTTCCGTACAGCTTGCAATTTGTCCTGAGGATGAACGGGAAGAGGGGGAGCCAATGAGAGACTAGCTCTAGGTGTTGGGACAGGCACAGGTCACTCTATTTTCCCATCAGGAAGAAGAATTAACCACAGGCTCAGCCTGCCGCCGGGAAGCAGAATAGGGCCTGAGGCAATCCTGCGCTTTTGCGGCCAGCTCCCAAAAAAGCGAGTTGAAAAATGGAGCTCAGGGGCACTGCAATTCACAAACCTGCAGAGTTATAAATGATAACTCTCGTCCACAAATATATTGAGGGAAGGCAACGAAGAGGATCTGAAAGCAAGGCAGAATTGCAGGAAACAGATTTCAGGAGGTCGATTCGAATCGCCTTTAAAGCACATGAAAAGCGGCAAAACGTCGACAATGATGCCCTTGGCCAAAAAGGGCGTATGCGTTTTTTCCTGAATATATTCAGGAAAAAACGCATACGCCCTTTTTGGCCAACCAAGCAACCTGGAAAGGCAAATCAGCGCTACAAAGAAGTCTCGCTTCCCATCGGTCAAAAGGGCCATGCGGAAAAAACTGTCAAAACCAGAAATGCAGGACAGGCCATGGAGAAATGGGAGCCTTGCTACGCTGATGGGCGGGATGTAAATTGCCAACAGCCACTCTGGAGAAGGGTACGGTGTGTCCTGAAACATCGAAAAAACACAGCTTAGAGCGCATAGCGCACTTCCACTCATGGGCGTATAAATTGGGAAAACTAAAAATCAGCAAGACACAGGCACCCCAAAGTTTAGGGCTGCTCTGTTGACAAGAACCTCCACTTCATGACACCTCAAATATCCCAGGAAAGAGAAAAATGGATAAAGAAGTGGTGGTCCTTATGTACAATGGAATATCACTCAGCCATGAAATCAATGTCATAAGGCTAGTAGCAGCATGATGAGTGGCTTTAGCTACGACGATTCTAAGTGAAATAAGTCACACAGAAAAAGACACTTATCATAAGCTATCACTTATAGAGGGAATGTAAAAACCGCTACACTTGAACTGAATTACAAAACAGAACAGAGTCACAAGTTTACAAAACACACTATGGCTGCTTAACGGGAAAGGTGGGGTGGGGTGATGCATAAAACAAGGGTTTCAAATGAGCTCAGATACCGTTCCATAAACCCAATATGTAATAGAAAGACCTACTCCTTGCTCAGTGAACTGGACTCCACACCCCCTATTCACCGCACAAGAATATATCTGACTAGTAAGAATCTTAAAACCTATGTATTGATATCTCTCTGGAAGTGAGTCAAGTGGCTGTAAAGCGGCAGAAACACAGCCGTGAAAAGCAGCTAAACCCCATTATAAAAATAAATTACTTTTAAAAACCCGTGAAACACAGACAGTGAAAGAGAGAGAAATTCTTACAAAATTCGTTCAGGGGCTGTGATGCAACCTGGATTGACCATATCTAGACCCACAGCTGGATGAGACATAAGGGTGGACACTCTCGGGGCTGAGAGGTTTGGTGAGGTTGGGGGAGCAAACGCAGAGCCTTTAAAGTAATACTGCCTGTTACCCATCCCATGGGTCCCAAATCTCCAGGTTCAAGGGCATCTTCCTACCTCGAAAACATGCATGAGAAACCCAGAAGGTGGTACACCGTGTGATCGGGAAAGGTTTCTAAAACGCACCTCATTTCTCATCTCCTTGTGCTCGGGTTCGCCATTCCAGCCGCTTTACTAGCAATCTCCCTCCTTGGAGAATCAGCACCTGTAACCTCCCGTTCCGTACAGCTTGCAATTTGTCCTGAGGATGAACGGGAAGAGGGGGAGCCAATGAGAGACTAGCTCTAGGTGTTGGGACAGGCACAGGTCACTCTATTTTCCCATCAGGAAGAAGAATTAACCACAGGCTCAGCCTGCCGCCCGGAAGCAGAATAGGGCCTGAGGCAATCCTGCGCTTTTGCGGCCAGCTCCCAAAAAAGCGAGTTGAAAAATGGAGCTCAGGGGCACTGCAATTCACAAACCTGCAGAGTTATAAATGATAACTCTCGTCCACAAATATATTGAGGGAAGGCAACGAAGAGGATCTGAAAGCAAGGCAGAATTGCAGGAAACAGATTTCAGGAGGTCGATTCGAATCGCCTTTAAAGCACATGAAAAGCGGCAAAACGTCGACAATGATGCCCTTGGCCAAAAAGGGCGTATGCGTTTTTTCCTGAATATATTCAGGAAAAAACGCATACGCCCTTTTTGGCCAACCAAGCAACCTGGAAAGGCAAATCAGCGCTACAAAGAAGTCTCGCTTCCCATCGGTCAAAAGGGCCATGCGGAAAAAACTGTCAAAACCAGAAATGCAGGACAGGCCATGGAGAAATGGGAGCCTTGCTACGCTGATGGGCGGGATGTAAATTGCCAACAGCCACTATGGAGAAGTGTACGGTGTGTCCTGAAACATCGAAAAAACACAGCTTAGAGCGCATAGGGCACTTCCACTCATGGGCGTATAAATTGGGAAAACTAAAAATCAGCAAGACACAGGCACCCCAAAGTTTAGGGCTGCTCTTTTGACAAGAACCTCCACTTCATGACACCTCTAATATCCCAGGAAAGAGAAAAATGGATAAAGAAGTGGTGGTCCTTATGTACAATGGAATATCACTCAGCCATGAAATCAATGTCATAAGGCTAGTAGCAGCATGATGAGTGGCTTTAGCTACGACGATTCTAAGTGAAATAAGTCACACAGAAAAAGACACTTATCATAAGCTATCACTTATAGAGGGAATGTAAAAACCGCTACACTTGAACTGAATTACAAAACAGAACAGAGTCACAAGTTTACAAAACACACTATGGCTGCTTAACGGGAAAGGTGGGGTGGGGTGATGCATAAAACAAGGGTTTCAAATGAGCTCAGATACCGTTCCATAAACCCAATATGTAATAGAAAGACCTACTCCTTGCTCAGTGAACTGGACTCCACACCCCCTATTCACCGCACAAGAATATATCTGACTAGTAAGAATCTTAAAACCTATGTATTGATATCTCTCTGGAAGTGAGTCAAGTGGCTGTAAAGCGGCAGAAACACAGCCGTGAAAAGCAGCTAAACCCCATTATAAAATAAATTACTTTTAAAAACCCGTGAAACACAGACAGTGAAAGAGAGAGAAATTCTTACAAAATTCGTTCAGGGGCTGTGATGCAACCTGGATTGACCATATCTAGACCCACAGCTGGATGAGACATAAGGGTGGACACTCTCGGGGCTGAGAGGTTTGGTGAGGTTGGGGGAGCAAACGCAGAGCCTTTAAAGTAATACTGCCTGTTACCCATCCCATGGGTCCCAAATCTCCAGGTTCAAGGGCATCTTCCTACCTCGAAAACATGCATGAGAAACCCAGAAGGTGGTACACCATGTGATCGGGAAAGGTTTCTAAAACGCACCTCATTTCTCATCTCCTTGTGCTCGGGTTCGCCATTCCAGCCGCTTTACTAGCAATCTCCCTCCTTGGAGAATCAGCACCTGTAACCTCCCGTTCCGTACAGCTTGCAATTTGTCCTGAGGATGAACGGGAAGAGGGGGAGCCAATGAGAGACTAGCTCTAGGTGTTGGGACAGGCACAGGTCACTCTATTTTCCCATCAGGAAGAAGAATTAACCACAGGCTCAGCCTGCCGCCGGGAAGCAGAATAGGGCCTGAGGCAATCCTGCGCTTTTGCGGCCAGCTCCCAAAAAAGCGAGTTGAAAAATGGAGCTCAGGGGCACTGCAATTCACAAACCTGCAGAGTTATAAATGATAACTCTCGTCCACAAATATATTGAGGGAAGGCAACGAAGAGGATCTGAAAGCAAGGCAGAATTGCAGGAAACAGATTTCAGGAGGTCGATTCGAATCGCCTTTAAAGCACATGAAAAGCGGCAAAACGTCGACAATGATGCCCTTGGCCAAAAAGGGCGTATGCGTTTTTTCCTGAATATATTCAGGAAAAAACGCATACGCCCTTTTTGGCCAACCAAGCAACCTGGAAAGGCAAATCAGCGCTACAAAGAAGTCTCGCTTCCCATCGGTCAAAAGGGCCATGCGGAAAAAAGTGTCAAAACCAGAAATGCAGGACAGGCCATGGAGAAATGGGAGCCTTGCTACGCTGATGGGCGGGATGTAAATTGCCAACAGCCACTCTGGAGAAGGGTACGGTGTGTCCTGAAACATCGAAAAAACACAGCTTAGAGCGCATAGCGCACTTCCACTCATGGGCGTATAAATTGGGAAAACTAAAAATCAGCAAGACACAGGCACCCCAAAGTTTAGGGCTGCTCTTTTGACAAGAACCTCCACTTCATGACACCTCAAATATCCCAGGAAAGAGAAAAATGGATAAAGAAGTGGTGGTCCTTATGTACAATGGAATATCACTCAGCCATGAAATCAATGTCATAAGGCTAGTAGCAGCATGATGAGTGGCTTTAGCTACGACGATTCTAAGTGAAATAAGTCACACAGAAAAAGACACTTATCATAAGCTATCACTTATAGAGGGAATGTAAAAACCGCTACACTTGAACTGAATTACAAAACAGAACAGAGTCACAAGTTTACAAAACACACTATGGCTGCTTAACGGGAAAGGTGGGGTGGGGTGATGCATAAAACAAGGGTTTCAAATGAGCTCAGATACCGTTCCATAAACCCAATATGTAATAGAAAGACCTACTCCTTGCTCAGTGAACTGGACTCCACACCCCCTATTCACCGCACAAGAATATATCTGACTAGTAAGAATCTTAAAACCTATGTATTGATATCTCTCTGGAAGTGAGTCAAGTGGCTGTAAAGCGGCAGAAACACAGCCGTGAAAAGCAGCTAAACCCCATTATAAAAATAAATTACTTTTAAAAACCCGTGAAACACAGACAGTGAAAGAGAGAGAAATTCTTACAAAATTCGTTCAGGGGCTGTGATGCAACCTGGATTGACCATATCTAGACCCACAGCTGGATGAGACATAAGGGTGGACACTCTCGGGGCTGAGAGGTTTGGTGAGGTTGGGGGAGCAAACGCAGAGCCTTTAAAGTAATACTGCCTGTTACCCATCCCATGGGTCCCAAATCTCCAGGTTCAAGGGCATCTTCCTACCTCGAAAACATGCATGAGAAACCCAGAAGGTGGTACACCGTGTGATCGGGAAAGGTTTCTAAAACGCACCTCATTTCTCATCTCCTTGTGCTCGGGTTCGCCATTCCAGCCGCTTTACTAGCAATCTCCCTCCTTGGAGAATCAGCACCTGTAACCTCCCGTTCCGTACAGCTTGCAATTTGTCCTGAGGATGAACGGGAAGAGGGGGAGCCAATGAGAGACTAGCTCTAGGTGTTGGGACAGGCACAGGTCACTCTATTTTCGCATCAGGAAGAAGAATTAACCACAGGCTCAGCCTGCCGCCCGGAAGCAGAATAGGGCCTGAGGCAATCCTGCGCTTTTGCGGCCAGCTCCCAAAAAAGCGAGTTGAAAAATGGAGCTCAGGGGCACTGCAATTCACAAACCTGCAGAGTTATAAATGATAACTCTCGTCCACAAATATATTGAGGGAAGGCAACGAAGAGGATCTGAAAGCAAGGCAGAATTGCAGGAAACAGATTTCAGGAGGTCGATTCGAATCGCCTTTAAAGCACATGAAAAGCGGCAAAACGTCGACAATGATGCCCTTGGCCAAAAAGGGCGTATGCGTTTTTTCCTGAATATATTCAGGAAAAAACGCATACGCCCTTTTTGGCCAACCAAGCAACCTGGAAAGGCAAATCAGCGCTACAAAGAAGTCTCGCTTCCCATCGGTCAAAAGGGCCATGCGGAAAAAAGTGTCAAAACCAGAAATGCAGGACAGGCCATGGAGAAATGGGAGCCTTGCTACGCTGATGGGCGGGATGTAAATTGCCAACAGCCACTCTGGAGAAGTGTACGGTGTGTCCTGAAACATCGAAAAAACACAGCTTAGAGCGCATAGGGCACTTCCACTCATGGGCGTATAAATTGGGAAAACTAAAAATCAGCAAGACACAGGCACCCCAAAGTTTAGGGCTGCTCTTTTGACAAGAACCTCCACTTCATGACACCTCAAATATCCCAGGAAAGAGAAAAATGGATAAAGAAGTGGTGGTCCTTATGTACAATGGAATATCACTCAGCCATGAAATCAATGTCATAAGGCTAGTAGCAGCATGATGAGTGGCTTTAGCTACGACGATTCTAAGTGAAATAAGTCACACAGAAAAAGACACTTATCATAAGCTATCACTTATAGAGGGAATGTAAAAACCGCTACACTTGAACTGAATTACAAAACAGAACAGAGTCACAAGTTTACAAAACACACTATGGCTGCTTAACGGGAAAGGTGGGGTGGGGTGATGCATAAAACAAGGGTTTCAAATGAGCTCAGATACCGTTCCATAAACCCAATATGTAATAGAAAGACCTACTCCTTGCTCAGTGAACTGGACTCCACACCCCCTATTCACCGCACAAGAATATATCTGACTAGTAAGAATCTTAAAACCTATGTATTGATATCTCTCTGGAAGTGAGTCAAGTGGCTGTAAAGCGGCAGAAACACAGCCGTGAAAAGCAGCTAAACCCCATTATAAAATAAATTACTTTTAAAAACCCGTGAAACACAGACAGTGAAAGAGAGAGAAATTCTTACAAAATTCGTTCAGGGGCTGTGATGCAACCTGGATTGACCATATCTAGACCCACAGCTGGATGAGACATAAGGGTGGACACTCTCGGGGCTGAGAGGTTTGGTGAGGTTGGGGGAGCAAACGCAGAGCCTTTAAAGTAATACTGCCTGTTACCCATCCCATGGGTCCCAAATCTCCAGGTTCAAGGGCATCTTCCTACCTCGAAAACATGCATGAGAAACCCAGAAGGTGGTACACCGTGTGATCGGGAAAGGTTTCTAAAACGCACCTCATTTCTCATCTCCTTGTGCTCGGGTTCGCCATTCCAGCCGCTTTACTAGCAATCTCCCTCCTTGGAGAATCAGCACCTGTAACCTCCCGTTCCGTACAGCTTGCAATTTGTCCTGAGGATGAACGGGAAGAGGGGGAGCCAATGAGAGACTAGCTCTAGGTGTTGGGACAGGCACAGGTCACTCTATTTTCCCATCAGGAAGAAGAATTAACCACAGGCTCAGCCTGCCGCCCGGAAGCAGAATAGGGCCTGAGGCAATCCTGCGCTTTTGCGGCCAGCTCCCAAAAAAGCGAGTTGAAAAATGGAGCTCAGGGGCACTGCAATTCACAAACCTGCAGAGTTATAAATGATAACTCTCGTCCACAAATATATTGAGGGAAGGCAACGAAGAGGATCTGAAAGCAAGGCAGAATTGCAGGAAACAGATTTCAGGAGGTCGATTCGAATCGCCTTTAAAGCACATGAAAAGCGGCAAAACGTCGACAATGATGCCCTTGGCCAAAAAGGGCGTATGCGTTTTTTCCTGAATATATTCAGGAAAAAACGCATACGCCCTTTTTGGCCAACCAAGCAACCTGGAAAGGCAAATCAGCGCTACAAAGAAGTCTCGCTTCCCATCGGTCAAAAGGGCCATGCGGAAAAAAGTGTCAAAACCAGAAATGCAGGACAGGCCATGGAGAAATGGGAGCCTTGCTACGCTGATGGGCGGGATGTAAATTGCCAACAGCCACTCTGGAGAAGGGTACGGTGTGTCCTGAAACATCGAAAAAACACAGCTTAGAGCGCATAGGGCACTTCCACTCATGGGCGTATAAATTGGGAAAACTAAAAATCAGCAAGACACAGGCACCCCAAAGTTTAGGGCTGCTCTGTTGACAAGAACCTCCACTTCATGACACCTCAAATATCCCAGGAAAGAGAAAAATGGATAAAGAAGTGGTGGTCCTTATGTACAATGGAATATCACTCAGCCATGAAATCAATGTCATAAGGCTAGTAGCAGCATGATGAGTGGCTTTAGCTACGACGATTCTAAGTGAAATAAGTCACACAGAAAAAGACACTTATCATAAGCTATCACTTATAGAGGGAATGTAAAAACCGCTACACTTGAACTGAATTACAAAACAGAACAGAGTCACAAGTTTACAAAACACACTATGGCTGCTTAACGGGAAAGGTGGGGTGGGGTGATGCATAAAACAAGGGTTTCAAATGAGCTCAGATACCGTTCCATAAACCCAATATGTAATAGAAAGACCTACTCCTTGCTCAGTGAACTGGACTCCACACCCCCTATTCACCGCACAAGAATATATCTGACTAGTAAGAATCTTAAAACCTATGTATTGATATCTCTCTGGAAGTGAGTCAAGTGGCTGTAAAGCGGCAGAAACACAGCCGTGAAAAGCAGCTAAACCCCATTATAAAAATAAATTACTTTTAAAAACCCGTGAAACAAAGACAGTGAAAGAGAGAGAAATTCTTACAAAATTCGTTCAGGGGCTGTGATGCAACCTGGATTGACCATATCTAGACCCACAGCTGGATGAGACATAAGGGTGGACACTCTCGGGGCTGAGAGGTTTGGTGAGGTTGGGGGAGCAAACGCAGAGCCTTTAAAGTAATACTGCCTGTTACCCATCCCATGGGTCCCAAATCTCCAGGTTCAAGGGCATCTTCCTACCTCGAAAACATGCATGAGAAACCCAGAAGGTGGTACACCATGTGATCGGGAAAGGTTTCTAAAACGCACCTCATTTCTCATCTCCTTGTGGTCGGGTTCGCCATTCCAGCCGCTTTACTAGCAATCTCCCTC
>NW_028121510.1:0-11162 GCF_965194805.1 Balaenoptera borealis
CAGAGAGAGGGAGAAAGGCAGCCGTAACCCCGAGCTCTTCCACAATGTAGTATAGGCCTCACCCTCAAGCTCACGTCAATTTCACAGAGAAAACACCAGGCCTCGGTGTGCTTTCCTGTGGCAAGGAAACTTTGCTTTCATTCCTTAGGTGGCACGTTGGCTCAGGACTGCCCTACCCGAAGGACTCACGGTGTGCAGCCCTATTGGTTGAGATCAGCCCCTCTGGCTCTTTCTCGGATGACACCAACTGGAAAAGAGCCGTTCATATGCTGGGGACCCAGGGAGCTTTCCCTAGTCTACACCAGAACAGCACTCTGAGGGAGAGGAGCTGCTGACGTTTGGTAGCAAAATCTCCTATTCTGAAGAGAAACATTTCGCTGTAAGCGGGTTCCATCAGCCTTGCCATCTTTTCTCAGCTGGCTAGGATGGAGGGCAGGCAGTCAGTTGGCAGACTCACCTGAGGCCCTGCTTGCCAGACTGTGACACAGACCTCCCGCCTGCTTCAGCCCAAAGGGACGGCTTATGGTAAGGTACAAACCCTGTGTTGGAAAGTTCCTGCCTAACCCTCGCACCAGCACAAGCATATTGGTCATTGGTCAAAGACTCTCCCCACAAGTTTAACATGTTTGCTCCCATCTAGCCTCCGAAGCCGAGTTTACCTAGCTAGGAATCTCACTTCAGGAAAGGTACTCAGGCTGCTGGTGACTGCACGTTGTTTCACCAGGCAGCCCAAATCGAGTACACCCACTTGCATTTTCCAGGGGGCAGAGCAAATGGTGTCAACTTACAGGCCTCCAGCCTGGGAGGGGCAACGTACACTTTGTGAATGGGAAAGAAGCCCATGCCTTCAGTGTGAAAGGCCGCTAGGCCTCTTTGCTTTGGCAGCCCAGGGATAGCGTCAGCTGTGAAATGCTTCCAAAGGAGCAGAGTCAGAGAACCTTGGAACCACAGAGCAGGTGCAGCCCAGAACACGGACTGCTCTTGGCCTGAGAACACCCACTGCCCAGCGCCTCTTTGGGGTACACACGTGTAGAGGGAGGGTGTTGAATTCTGCTGCGTCATAACTTCTCCGGGCCACGTAGTGTGAGGGCAAGGAGAGTGGCCCTCCACCTCATCCCAGTTTCATGTGTCAGTTGTCTAAGGCAAACTCCCTGCTTGAATCCCTCCGTGGGCTACGTAGCCTCCAGAGAAAGGTGGATGATTGGGACCCAGGGCTGGTATCTAGGTTAATGTTCTGTGCATCAACTTCGCAGCTGTTCTCTCTAAGCGGGTCCCAAAGGCTTTCTGGAAGAGTTTCCTTAGAGGGTCAGAAACAGGAAATTAACCGACAGGCCCACGGGGACGCCAGTTCTCTCCAGCAACAACGCTACCAGCCTCAGACACTTGGGTTCTCTTTGGTAAATGGAAGAACACTATGCTTGGAAGCTTCTTCCATCCAGTTTGAGAGTCGCACTTCCACTGCATCTTGGGATACCAAGTGTTGCCATGCCGTCACAATATCCAATTCTTAGGCCTATGACGGCAGAGTGTCTGGCAGTTCTGAAAGAGAACTTAGGAATGCAGGCGTTTTGGCTCCTTCCACCGAGAAACCAGCTCCTCCAGCTCCTCTGTCGTTAGCTATTTCATGTTAGAATATCTCTAGGGGCCCTCTTTTCCTCCTCCACGAGGTAAGACACAAACGGAATTGCCCTAAAGGGAAGAAGCCTTCTGAGTCCGGCAGAGAGGCAGCCTCTCCCACTCAGCATTCCCCCAACGCTGAGCCCCGGGTATGGGACAGAGAGAGGGAGAAAGGCAGCCGTAACCCCGAGCTCTTCCACAATGTAGTATAGGCCTCACCCTCACGCTCACGTCAATTTCACAGAGAAAACACCAGGCCTCGGTGTGCTTTCCTGTGGCAAGGAAACTTTGCTTTCATTCCTTAGGTGGCACGTTGGCTCAGGACTGCCCTACCCGAAGGACTCACGGTGTGCAGCCCTACTGGTTGAGATCAGCCCCTCTGGCTCTTTCTCGGATGACACCAACTGGAAAAGAGCCGTTCATATGCTGGGGACCCAGGGAGCTTTCCCTAGTCTACACCAGAACAGCACTCTGAGGGAGAGGAGCTGCTGACGTTTGGTAGCAAAATCTCCTATTCTGAAGAGAAACATTTCGCTGTAAGCGGGTTCCATCAGCCTTGCCATCTTTTCTCAGCTGGCTAGGATGGAGGGCAGGCAGTCAGTTGGCAGACTCACCTGAGGCCCTGCTTGCCAGACTGTCACACAGACCTCCCGCCTGCTTCAGCCCAAAGGGACGGCTTATGGTAAGGTAAAAACCCTGTGTTGGAAAGTTCCTGCCTAACCCTCGCACCAGCACAAGCATATGGGTCATTGGTCAAAGACTTTCCCCACAAGTTTAACATGTTTGCTCCCATCTAGCCTCCGAAGCCGAGTTTACCTAGCTAGGAATCTCACTTCAGGAAAGGTACTCAGGCTGCTGGTGACTGCACGTTGTTTCACCAGGCAGCCCAAATCGAGTACACCCACTTGCATTTTCCAGGGGGCAGAGCAAATGGTGTCAACTTACAGGCCTCCAGCCTGGGAGGGGCAACGTACACTTTGTGAATGGGAAAGAAGCCCATGCCTTCAGTGTGAAAGGCCGCTAGGCCTCTTTGCTTTGGCAGCCCAGGGATAGCGTCAGCTGTGAAATGCTTCCAAAGGAGCAGAGTCAGAGAACCTTGGAACCACAGAGCAGGTGCAGCCCAGAACACGGACTACTCTTGGCCTGAGAACACCCACTGCCCAGCGCCTCTTTGGGGTACACACGTGTAGAGGGAGGGTGTTGAATTCTGCTGCGTCATAACTTCTCCGGGCCACGTAGTGTGAGGGCAAGGAGAGTGGCCCTCCACCTCATCCCAGTTTCATGTGTCAGTTGTCTAAGGCAAACTCCCTGCTTGAATCCCTCCGTGGGCTACGTAGCCTCCAGAGAAAGGTGGATGATTGGGACCCAGGGCTGGTATCTAGGTTAATGTTCTGTGCATCAACTTCGCAGCTGTTCTCTCTAAGCGGGTCCCAAAGGCTTTCTGGAAGAGTTTCCTTAGAGGGTCAGAAACAGGAAATTAACCGACAGGCCCACGGGGACGCCAGTTCTCTCCAGCAACAACGCTACCAGCCTCAGACACTTGGGTTCTCTTTGGTAAATGGAAGAACACTATGCTCGGAAGCTTCTTCCATCCAGTTTGAGAGTCGCACTTCCACTGCATCTTGGGATACCAAGTGTTGCCATGCCGTCACAATTTCCAATTCTTAGGCCTATGACGGCAGAGTGTCTGGCAGTTCTGAAAGAGAACTTAGGAATGCAGGCGTTTTGGCTCCTTCCACCGAGAAACCAGCTCCTCCAGCTCCTCTGTCGTTAGCTATTTCATGTTAGAATATCTCTAGGGGCCCTCTTTTCCTCCTCCACGAGGTAAGACACAAACGGAATTGCCCTAAAGGGAAGAAGCCTTCTGAGTCCGGCAGAGAGGCAGCCTCTCCCACTCAGCATTCCCCCAACGCTGAGCCCCGGGTATGGGACAGAGAGAGGGAGAAAGGCAGCCGTAACCCCGAGCTCTTCCACAATGTAGTATAGGCCTCACCCTCAAGCTCACGTCAATTTCACAGAGAAAACACCAGGCCTCGGTGTGCTTTCCTGTGGCAAGGAAACTTTGCTTTCATTCCTTAGGTGGCACGTTGGCTCAGGACTGCCCTACCCGAAGGACTCACGGTGTGCAGCCCTACTGGTTGAGATCAGCCCCTCTGGCTCTTTCTCGGATGACACCAACTGGAAAAGAGCCGTTCATATGCTGGGGACCCAGGGAGCTTTCCCTAGTCTACACCAGAACAGCACTCTGAGGGAGAGGAGCTGCTGACGTTTGGTAGCAAAATCTCCTATTCTGAAGAGAAACATTTCGCTGTAAGCGGGTTCCATCAGCCTTGCCATCTTTTCTCAGCTGGCTAGGATGGAGGGCAGGCAGTCAGTTGGCAGACTCACCTGAGGCCCTGCTTGCCAGACTGTGACACAGACCTCCCGCCTGCTTCAGCCCAAAGGGACGGCTTATGGTAAGGTACAAACCCTGTGTTGGAAAGTTCCTGCCTAACCCTCGCACCAGCACAAGCATATTGGTCATTGGTCAAAGACTCTCCCCACAAGTTTAACATGTTTGCTCCCATCTAGCCTCCGAAGCCGAGTTTACCTAGCTAGGAATCTCACTTCAGGAAAGGTACTCAGGCTGCTGGTGACTGCACGTTGTTTCACCAGGCAGCCCAAATCGAGTACACCCACTTGCATTTTCCAGGGGGCAGAGCAAATGGTGTCAACTTACAGGCCTCCAGCCTGGGAGGGGCAACGTACACTTTGTGAATGGGAAAGAAGCCCATGCCTTCAGTGTGAAAGGCCGCTAGGCCTCTTTGCTTTGGCAGCCCAGGGATAGCGTCAGCTGTGAAATGCTTCCAAAGGAGCAGAGTCAGAGAACCTTGGAACCACAGAGCAGGTGCAGCCCAGAACACGGACTGCTCTTGGCCTGAGAACACCCACTGCCCAGCGCCTCTTTGGGGTACACACGTGTAGAGGGAGGGTGTTGAATTCTGCTGCGTCATAACTTCTCCGGGCCACGTAGTGTGAGGGCAAGGAGAGTGGCCCTCCACCTCATCCCAGTTTCATGTGTCAGTTGTCTAAGGCAAACTCCCTGCTTGAATCCCTCCGTGGGCTACGTAGCCTCCAGAGAAAGGTGGATGATTGGGACCCAGGGCTGGTATCTAGGTTAATGTTCTGTGCATCAACTTCGCAGCTGTTCTCTCTAAGCGGGTCCCAAAGGCTTTCTGGAAGAGTTTCCTTAGAGGGTCAGAAACAGGAAATTAACCGACAGGCCCACGGGGACGCCAGTTCTCTCCAGCAACAACGCTACCAGCCTCAGACACTTGGGTTCTCTTTGGTAAATGGAAGAACACTATGCTCGGAAGCTTCTTCCATCCAGTTTGAGAGTCGCACTTCCACTGCATCTTGGGATACCAAGTGTTGCCATGCCGTCACAATTTCCAATTCTTAGGCCTATGACGGCAGAGTGTCTGGCAGTTCTGAAAGAGAACTTAGGAATGCAGGCGTTTTGGCTCCTTCCACCGAGAAACCAGCTCCTCCAGCTCCTCTGTCGTTAGCTATTTCATGTTAGAATATCTCTAGGGGCCCTCTTTTCCTCCTCCACGAGGTAAGACACAAACGGAATTGCCCTAAAGGGAAGAAGCCTTCTGAGTCCGGCAGAGAGGCAGCCTCTCCCACTCAGCATTCCCCCAACGCTGAGCCCCGGGTATGGGACAGAGAGAGGGAGAAAGGCAGCCGTAACCCCGAGCTCTTCCACAATGTAGTATAGGCCTCACCCTCAAGCTCACGTCAATTTCACAGAGAAAACACCAGGCCTCGGTGTGCTTTCCTGTGGCAAGGAAACTTTGCTTTCATTCCTTAGGTGGCACGTTGGCTCAGGACTGCCCTACCCGAAGGACTCACGGTGTGCAGCCCTATTGGTTGAGATCAGCCCCTCTGGCTCTTTCTCGGATGACACCAACTGGAAAAGAGCCGTTCATATGCTGGGGACCCAGGGAGCTTTCCCTAGTCTACACCAGAACAGCACTCTGAGGGAGAGGAGCTGCTGACGTTTGGTAGCAAAATCTCCTATTCTGAAGAGAAACATTTCGCTGTAAGCGGGTTCCATCAGCCTTGCCATCTTTTCTCAGCTGGCTAGGATGGAGGGCAGGCAGTCAGTTGGCAGACTCACCTGAGGCCCTGCTTGCCAGACTGTCACACAGACCTCCCGCCTGCTTCAGCCCAAAGGGACGGCTTATGGTAAGGTACAAACCCTGTGTTGGAAAGTTCCTGCCTAACCCTCGCACCAGCACAAGCATATTGGTCATTGGTCAAAGACTCTCCCCACAAGTTTAACATGTTTGCTCCCATCTAGCCTCCGAAGCCGAGTTTACCTAGCTAGGAATCTCACTTCAGGAAAGGTACTCAGGCTGCTGGTGACTGCACGTTGTTTCACCAGGCAGCCCAAATCGAGTACACCCACTTGCATTTTCCAGGGGGCAGAGCAAATGGTGTCAACTTACAGGCCTCCAGCCTGGGAGGGGCAACGTACACTTTGTGAATGGGAAAGAAGCCCATGCCTTCAGTGTGAAAGGCCGCTAGGCCTCTTTGCTTTGGCAGCCCAGGGATAGCGTCAGCTGTGAAATGCTTCCAAAGGAGCAGAGTCAGAGAACCTTGGAACCACAGAGCAGGTGCAGCCCAGAACACGGACTGCTCTTGGCCTGAGAACACCCACTGCCCAGCGCCTCTTTGGGGTACACACGTGTAGAGGGAGGGTGTTGAATTCTGCTGCGTCATAACTTCTCCGGGCCACGTAGTGTGAGGGCAAGGAGAGTGGCCCTCCACCTCATCCCAGTTTCATGTGTCAGTTGTCTAAGGCAAACTCCCTGCTTGAATCCCTCCGTGGGCTACGTAACCTCCAGAGAAAGGTGGATGATTGGGACCCAGGGCTGGTATCTAGGTTAATGTTCTGTGCATCAACTTCGCAGCTGTTCTCTCTAAGCGGGTCCCAAAGGCTTTCTGGAAGAGTTTCCTTAGAGGGTCAGAAACAGGAAATTAACCGACAGGCCCACGGGGACGCCAGTTCTCTCCAGCAACAACGCTACCAGCCTCAGACACTTGGGTTCTCTTTGGTAAATGGAAGAACACTATGCTCGGAAGCTTCTTCCATCCAGTTTGAGAGTCGCACTTCCACTGCATCTTGGGATACCAAGTGTTGCCATGCCGTCACAATTTCCAATTCTTAGGCCTATGACGGCAGAGTGTCTGGCAGTTCTGAAAGAGAACTTAGGGATGCAGGCGTTTTGGCTCCTTCCACCGAGAAACCAGCTCCTCCAGCTCCTCTGTCGTTAGCTATTTCATGTTAGAATATCTCTAGGGGCCCTCTTTTCCTCCTCCACGAGGTAAGACACAAACGGAATTGCCCTAAAGGGAAGAAGCCTTCTGAGTCCGGCAGAGAGGCAGCCTCTCCCACTCAGCATTCCCCCAACGCTGAGCCCCGGGTATGGGACAGAGAGAGGGAGAAAGGCAGCCGTAACCCCGAGCTCTTCCACAATGTAGTATAGGCCTCACCCTCACGCTCACGTCAATTTCACAGAGAAAACACCAGGCCTCGGTGTGCTTTCCTGTGGCAAGGAAACTTTGCTTTCATTCCTTAGGTGGCACGTTGGCTCAGGACTGCCCTACCCGAAGGACTCACGGTGTGCAGCCCTACTGGTTGAGATCAGCCCCTCTGGCTCTTTCTCGGATGACACCAACTGGAAAAGAGCCGTTCATATGCTGGGGACCCAGGGAGCTTTCCCTAGTCTACACCAGAACAGCACTCTGAGGGAGAGGAGCTGCTGACGTTTGGTAGCAAAATCTCCTATTCTGAAGAGAAACATTTCGCTGTAAGCGGGTTCCATCAGCCTTGCCATCTTTTCTCAGCTGGCTAGGATGGAGGGCAGGCAGTCAGTTGGCAGACTCACCTGAGGCCCTGCTTGCCAGACTGTCACACAGACCTCCCGCCTGCTTCAGCCCAAAGGGACGGCTTATGGTAAGGTAAAAACCCTGTGTTGGAAAGTTCCTGCCTAACCCTCGCACCAGCACAAGCATATGGGTCATTGGTCAAAGACTTTCCCCACAAGTTTAACATGTTTGCTCCCATCTAGCCTCCGAAGCCGAGTTTACCTAGCTAGGAATCTCACTTCAGGAAAGGTACTCAGGCTGCTGGTGACTGCACGTTGTTTCACCAGGCAGCCCAAATCGAGTACACCCACTTGCATTTTCCAGGGGGCAGAGCAAATGGTGTCAACTTACAGGCCTCCAGCCTGGGAGGGGCAACGTACACTTTGTGAATGGGAAAGAAGCCCATGCCTTCAGTGTGAAAGGCCGCTAGGCCTCTTTGCTTTGGCAGCCCAGGGATAGCGTCAGCTGTGAAATGCTTCCAAAGGAGCAGAGTCAGAGAACCTTGGAACCACAGAGCAGGTGCAGCCCAGAACACGGACTACTCTTGGCCTGAGAACACCCACTGCCCAGCGCCTCTTTGGGGTACACACGTGTAGAGGGAGGGTGTTGAATTCTGCTGCGTCATAACTTCTCCGGGCCACGTAGTGTGAGGGCAAGGAGAGTGGCCCTCCACCTCATCCCAGTTTCATGTGTCAGTTGTCTAAGGCAAACTCCCTGCTTGAATCCCTCCGTGGGCTACGTAGCCTCCAGAGAAAGGTGGATGATTGGGACCCAGGGCTGGTATCTAGGTTAATGTTCTGTGCATCAACTTCGCAGCTGTTCTCTCTAAGCGGGTCCCAAAGGCTTTCTGGAAGAGTTTCCTTAGAGGGTCAGAAACAGGAAATTAACCGACAGGCCCACGGGGACGCCAGTTCTCTCCAGCAACAACGCTACCAGCCTCAGACACTTGGGTTCTCTTTGGTAAATGGAAGAACACTATGCTTGGAAGCTTCTTCCATCCAGTTTGAGAGTCGCACTTCCACTGCATCTTGGGATACCAAGTGTTGCCATGCCGTCACAATATCCAATTCTTAGGCCTATGACGGCAGAGTGTCTGGCAGTTCTGAAAGAGAACTTAGGAATGCAGGCGTTTTGGCTCCTTCCACCGAGAAACCAGCTCCTCCAGCTCCTCTGTCGTTAGCTATTTCATGTTAGAATATCTCTAGGGGCCCTCTTTTCCTCCTCCACGAGGTAAGACACAAACGGAATTGCCCTAAAGGGAAGAAGCCTTCTGAGTCCGGCAGAGAGGCAGCCTCTCCCACTCAGCATTCCCCCAACGCTGAGCCCCGGGTATGGGACAGAGAGAGGGAGAAAGGCAGCCGTAACCCCGAGCTCTTCCACAATGTAGTATAGGCCTCACCCTCACGCTCACGTCAATTTCACAGAGAAAACACCAGGCCTCGGTGTGCTTTCCTGTGGCAAGGAAACTTTGCTTTCATTCCTTAGGTGGCACGTTGGCTCAGGACTGCCCTACCCGAAGGACTCACGGTGTGCAGCCCTACTGGTTGAGATCAGCCCCTCTGGCTCTTTCTCGGATGACACCAACTGGAAAAGAGCCGTTCATATGCTGGGGACCCAGGGAGCTTTCCCTAGTCTACACCAGAACAGCACTCTGAGGGAGAGGAGCTGCTGACGTTTGGTAGCAAAATCTCCTATTCTGAAGAGAAACATTTCGCTGTAAGCGGGTTCCATCAGCCTTGCCATCTTTTCTCAGCTGGCTAGGATGGAGGGCAGGCAGTCAGTTGGCAGACTCACCTGAGGCCCTGCTTGCCAGACTGTGACACAGACCTCCCGCCTGCTTCAGCCCAAAGGGACGGCTTATGGTAAGGTACAAACCCTGTGTTGGAAAGTTCCTGCCTAACCCTCGCACCAGCACAAGCATATGGGTCATTGGTCAAAGACTTTCCCCACAAGTTTAACATGTTTGCTCCCATCTAGCCTCCGAAGCCGAGTTTACCTAGCTAGGAATCTCACTTCAGGAAAGGTACTCAGGCTGCTGGTGACTGCACGTTGTTTCACCAGGCAGCCCAAATCGAGTACACCCACTTGCATTTTCCAGGGGGCAGAGCAAATGGTGTCAACTTACAGGCCTCCAGCCTGGGAGGGGCAACGTACACTTTGTGAATGGGAAAGAAGCCCATGCCTTCAGTGTGAAAGGCCGCTAGGCCTCTTTGCTTTGGCAGCCCAGGGATAGCGTCAGCTGTGAAATGCTTCCAAAGGAGCAGAGTCAGAGAACCTTGGAACCACAGAGCAGGTGCAGCCCAGAACACGGACTACTCTTGGCCTGAGAACACCCACTGCCCAGCGCCTCTTTGGGGTACACACGTGTAGAGGGAGGGTGTTGAATTCTGCTGCGTCATAACTTCTCCGGGCCACGTAGTGTGAGGGCAAGGAGAGTGGCCCTCCACCTCATCCCAGTTTCATGTGTCAGTTGTCTAAGGCAAACTCCCTGCTTGAATCCCTCCGTGGGCTACGTAACCTCCAGAGAAAGGTGGATGATTGGGACCCAGGGCTGGTATCTAGGTTAATGTTCTGTGCATCAACTTCGCAGCTGTTCTCTCTAAGCGGGTCCCAAAGGCTTTCTGGAAGAGTTTCCTTAGAGGGTCAGAAACAGGAAATTAACCGACAGGCCCACGGGGACGCCAGTTCTCTCCAGCAACAACGCTACCAGCCTCAGACACTTGGGTTCTCTTTGGTAAATGGAAGAACACTATGCTCGGAAGCTTCTTCCATCCAGTTTGAGAGTCGCACTTCCACTGCATCTTGGGATACCAAGTGTTGCCATGCCGTCACAATTTCCAATTCTTAGGCCTATGACGGCAGAGTGTCTGGCAGTTCTGAAAGAGAACTTAGGGATGCAGGCGTTTTGGCTCCTTCCACCGAGAAACCAGCTCCTCCAGCTCCTCTGTCGTTAGCTATTTCATGTTAGAATATCTCTAGGGGCCCTCTTTTCCTCCTCCACGAGGTAAGACACAAACGGAATTGCCCTAAAGGGAAGAAGCCTTCTGAGTCCGGCAGAGAGGCAGCCTCTCCCACTCAGCATTCCCCCAACGCTGAGCCCCGGGTATGGGACAGAGAGAGGGAGAAAGGCAGCCGTAACCCCGAGCTCTTCCACAATGTAGTATAGGCCTCACCCTCACGCTCACGTCAATTTCACAGAGAAAACACCAGGCCTCGGTGTGCTTTCCTGTGGCAAGGAAACTTTGCTTTCATTCCTTAGGTGGCACGTTGGCTCAGGACTGCCCTACCCGAAGGACTCACGGTGTGCAGCCCTACTGGTTGAGATCAGCCCCTCTGGCTCTTTCTCGGATGACACCAACTGGAAAAGAGCCGTTCATATGCTGGGGACCCAGGGAGCTTTCCCTAGTCTACACCAGAACAGCACTCTGAGGGAGAGGAGCTGCTGACGTTTGGTAGCAAAATCTCCTATTCTGAAGAGAAACATTTCGCTGTAAGCGGGTTCCATCAGCCTTGCCATCTTTTCTCAGCTGGCTAGGATGGAGGGCAGGCAGTCAGTTGGCAGACTCACCTGAGGCCCTGCTTGCCAGACTGTCACACAGACCTCCCGCCTGCTTCAGCCCAAAGGGACG
>NW_028121509.1:0-11081 GCF_965194805.1 Balaenoptera borealis
ATGGAATATTAGCCATTGAGAAAACAGTGAAACACTGCTCTTTGAGGCGCCACAGATGAGCCTGGAGATAATCACAAAACATGAGGTCAGTCGGAAAGCAAAAGACCTATATTCTATGATATCACTTATAGGCGTTATCTAATAACTGACAAAAATGAACATATTTCCACAGAGAAAGGCACTCACAGACTTAGAAAAAAAACTATGCTTATCTAAAAGGGAAGGTGGGGGGATTGGATAAATGAAGATTAGCGTTACCATATGGATTCAAACACATATTATATACATATATCAAAAAGACCCACCATATAGCAAGGGAGGTCTACGGAACACTCTGTAATAATTGACAAGGGAAGAGGATCTCGAAATATATAGATATATATAATGTGTAAATGAACCAGAGTGTGTACACCTTGGACAGACAACATTCTAAACATTACCCCAATTTTAAAAATTAAAACAACAAACAAGAATTAATCAAACATAAACTTATGGGGGGGTTTCCTGGCACATTCCATTCAAATTTACAAGCTAGGAAAACCACTTCCAGAACGGCTCTGCTGCCCTAGTAACCAGATTTGATAATGGAGAAGTGCTCCTGCCTTGGGCCGTTTAGTACAACAGCAGCTTACACCCAGTGCTAATGGTTACTAAATATTCACACACATTGCAGGCCTGTAAATGACACCTGCCTTCAAAAAGTATCCTGGGGACGAAAATCCACCAGAATATTAAAAAGAGGGCAATCTTTCAACAAGATAATTTCAAGAGGTATATTGAACTCACACTTTTTTCTAATACCAGAATAGAAAAACGCCTGGAAAAATGATAAATTTTAGGAATTTTTAAAGACATGCAAACCCAATTTACAAAAACCTATCAGCTCACTCCAGGCAGAATGTCCATCAGCAAAAATGCTGCAAACAATACATGCTGAAGGGATTGTGGAGAAATGTGTACCCTCAGCTGTAAGGGGGACGTGGGAAGAGCCACTAATGAAAACACAATGGAGGTGCTTTGAAAAGGTAAACATTGAGCTACCAGTGAATCAAGCATACCATCTGCTGGGCTTATCACCTGAGAAAATGAGATTCAAAAAGTCACAGGCTGGCAAACTGTACGCCAGCAATGTTTACCATAGTCAACACTTGGAAGCAACAAAAATGTCCATCAACAGAGGAATGCACCAAGAAGAAGTGGTCCTTGTATACAATGGAATATTACTCCAGTAAAAAATATAAATTAACTTTAAGAAACAAACAAATGTAAGGAGACATCAGCATTTGTGGGTTTATCCGAGCACATTCCACTCTAATTTATAACCGAAGAACACCACTGGCGGGTAGGTCTGTTTCGCAAGTACCAGCGTGGGGAACATAGAAAGGCTGCCACCCTCTGGCCGTTACCTGCAATAGCAGCTTTAAAGCCTGGGCTAATGGTCACTTCATATGAACAAGTACTGCTGGGCTATAAATGAAACCTGCTCTCAAAATGTCTTGAAGAAGGTAATGGTTAAAATATTTCAAAATTTGACACATACTTTAAGAAAACACTTTGAAGAGCTAAGCCATAATCACAGCTGGAAAAATGAAAAAGACATGCCTTAAAGTTCAATTTCAACGGATTATGAGACACATGCAAATTCAACCACAAAGAGGTATCAGCTCACACCAGTCAGAATAACCATCAGCAAAAAACCACATAGAATAAATGCTAAAGGTGCTGTGGAGAAATGCATACCCTCAACTTTAAGTGGGACGTAATCTGGAAAGAGCCACTAAAGAGAACAGAATGGAGGTGCCTTTAAAAGGTTAACGCTGAGCTACCATATGATCCAGTACACCTATACCTGGACCTATAACCTAAGAAGACAGAATTGGAAAGACACAGGCAGGCAAATCTGCATTGCATAGTATTACAGTAGCCAAGATATGGAAGTAACCAAAAAGTCCACCGACAGATGGGTGGACAAAGAAGAACTGCTACATGTACAGATGGAATATGAGCTAGCGAAAAAATGAAACAATGCCATTTGAAGCACCATAGATGAGTCTAGAAGTAATTACGCATCTTGGAGTAAGTGACAAAGCGAAAGACACATATCCTATCATATCACATACAGGTGTTACCTCAAAGTTGATACAAAGGAAGATATTTCCACAGAGAAAGGCAATCACAGATTCACTACTAAAACTTATGGCTCACCAAATGGAAAGGTGTGAGGATTGGATACATCACCATATTGAGGTTAACAGAGATATACAAACACACGTGAAATATATAATCACCAAAGACCTACAGAATACCAAGAGAAGACTACTGAACATTGTGTCATCACCTACATGGGAAAAGATTCCGAAGAAGAATAGATATATGTATATGTGTGAAAGAACCACATCTTGCACACCTAGAAGAAACAAACCATTGTAATCAAATTTGCTGTGATAAAAAATAAAAATTATGTTAAAAATACGCACAAGAAGTAATGACACATAAACTTCAAGGGCTTTTTCCTGGCACATTCCATTCTAATTTACAACCTAGCACACCACTTCCAATAAGGCTCTGTTGCCCTAGTAATCAGATTTGGTAAAGGAGAAATGCTGCCGCCTTGTGGCCGTTTCCCACAAGAACAGCTTTAAACCCACAGCTAATGGTCACTTAAAATTCACAAGGACTCAGGGCTGTAAAGGACACCTGCCGTCAAAAATTGTGCTTGGGTAAGGAATGGAAAAAAAAATTCAAAACAGGCAAATGTTTCAAGAAGATAGTATGAAGAGGTAAGTATTCCTCACTCTCTTTAAAAAAAAAACAGGAAAATGGATAAAAGCTCAACCTAAGGAATTATTAGACTCAGGCAATCTATTCAACCAAAAGGTTTCAACTCACACCTGTCGACTGACCGTCAGCAAAAAGTCTACAAACAATAAATGCTGATGGGGTTGTAGAGAACTGTGTAACCTCTAGGTGCTGGTGAGATGTAAAGTGGTTAACAGCCAATAATGAGAACAGAAAGGAACTGCGTTTAAAAGTAAAAATTGAGGTACCATTCAATCCAGCAGGCACACCACTGGGCCTCTCACCTGAGAAGACCAGAATCGAAAAGACACACGCTGCAAAAGCTGCACTGCAGCCTTATTCAAAAGAGCCAAGATGGGAAGCAACCAAAATGTCCATCAACGGGTGAATGGATAAAGAAGAAGGGGTCCATGTACACAATGAAATATTAGCCAAGGAAAACAATGAAACACTGCTCTTTGAGGCACCAGAGATGAGCCTGGAGATAATCACAAAACATGAGGTAAGTCGGAAAGCAAAAGACCTCTATCCTATGATATTCCTTATAGGCGTTACCTAATAACTGACACAAATGAACATATTTCCACAGAGAAAGACACTCACAGACTTAGAAAACCAACTGTGCTCATCTAAAAGGAAAGGTGGGGGGAATGGATAAATGAGAGAAGTGTTACTCTACATATCCAAATACATATTATATACATATTTCAAAGAGACCGACCATATAGCAAGGGAGGTCTACAGAACACTCTGTAATATTTTACATGGGAAGAGGATCTGTAGAAAAGACATATATAACGTACAAATGAAGCAGATTGTGTACCCCTAGGACAAACAATATTCTAATCTTTACCCCGATTAAAACAATTAACAAAAACAAGAAGTAATGAGACATAAACTTATGGGGGTTTCTCCTGGCACATGCCGTATTAATTTACAACCTAGGAACACGACTTCCAGAAAGGCTCTGCTGCCCTAGCACCCAGATTTGGGAAAGGAGTAATGCTGCCTTCCAGTGGTCATTTCCCACAACAGCAGCTTTAAACCCACTGCTAAAGCTCACTAAATATTCACCAACTTGCAATTCTGTAAATGACACCTGCCCTCCAAATAAATCCTGGGACCAAAAATGGATCAACAATTTCAAAAAGGGCAACCTTCCAAGAAGCCAATTTCAAGAGGTATATTGTACTCACCGTTTTTTTCTTTTAAGAGAAAAGAAAAAGGTGTGGAAAAATGATGTATTTTAGGAATTTTGAAAGACATGCAAACCCAAATTACAAAAACCTATCAGCTCACAGCAGTCAGAATGGCCATCAGCAAAAATGCTTCAAAAAATAAATGCTGAAGGGACTGTGGAGGCATTCGTACACTCGGCTCTCAGGGGGACGTGGTAAGAGCCACTAATGAAAACAGAATGGAAGTGCCTTGAAAAGGTAAACATTGAGCTACCCGTCAATCAGTCATACCCACTGCTGGGCCTATCTCCTGAGAAAATGAGAATCAAAACGTCACAGGCTGGCAATCCTGCCCTCCAGCCATATTTAGCATAGCCAACATTTGGAAGCAATGAAAATCTCCATCAACAGAGGAATGCACCAAGAAGAACTGTTCCATTTACACAATGTAATATTACTCCAATAACAAATATAAGTTAAATTTAAAAGACAAACATAAGTAAGGAGACATCAGCATTTGTGGGTTTATTCAGGCACATTCCACTCTAATTTATAACCGAGGAACAACAAGGGCCGGAAGGTCTGTTTCCCTAGTACCAGAGTGGGGAACGTTGAAAGACTGCCGCCCTCTGGCCGTTACCTGCAAACGCAGGTTTAAGCCTGTGTTAATGGTCACCACAAAATGTCTTGAGGGAGGTAATGGCCAAATAATTTTAAAATAGGACACATACTTTAAGAAAACACTTTGAAGAACTAAGCTGTACTCACAGCCTGAAAAATGAAAAGGACCTGCCTTAAAGCTCAGTTTTAATGGATTATGAGACACATGCAAATTCAACCACAAAGACGTATCAGCTCACACCAGTCAGAATAACCGTCAGTAAAAAACTACAAAGAATAAATGCTGAAGGTGCTGTGGAGAAATGCAAACCCTCAACTTTAAGTGGGATGTAACCTGGAAAGAGCCACTCATGAGAACAGAATGGAGGTGCCTTTAAAAGGTAAACATTGAGCTACCTTATGATCCAGAGGCTTATTCCCGGACCTATAACCTAAGAGGACAGAATTGGAAAGAAAGAGGCAGGCAAATCTGCATTGCACAGTATTACAATAGCCAAGATACGGGAGTCACCAAAAAGTCCACCGACAGATGGGTGGACAAAGAAGAACTGCTACATGTACAGATGGATTATGAGCTAGCGATAAAATGAAACAATGCCATTTGCAGCACCATAGATGAGTCTAGAAGTAATCACGCAACTTGGAGTAAGTGACAAAGCGAAAGACATATATGCTACCATATCAGTTACAGGTGTTACCTACGAATTGATACCAACAAAGATATATCCACGCAGAAAGGCAATCACAGATTCAGTACAAAAACGTATGGTTCACCAAATGGAAAGGTGTGAGGATTGGACACATTACTATACTGGGGTTAACAGACATATAAAAACACATGTGAAATACATAATCACCAAAGACGTACGCAATACCAAGAGAAGACTACTCAACATTGTGTCCTAACCTACATGGGAAAAGGATCCGAAGAAGAATAGATATATGTATATGTATGAAAGAACCACAACTTGCACACCTAGAACAAACAAAACATTGTAATCAAATTTGCTGTGATGAAAAACTAAAAATTAAAAATACGAACAAGAAGTAATGAGACATAAATTTAAAGGCTTTCTCCTGGCACATTCCATTGTAATTTACAACCTAGAACACGACTTCCATTAAGGCTCTGTTGCCCTGGTGACCAGATTTGGTAAAGGAGAAATGCTGCCGCCTTTTGCCGTTTCCCGCAAGAGCGGCTTTTAACCCACAGCTAATGGTCACTTAACATTCACAAGGACTCAGGGCTGTAAAGACACCTGCCCTCAAAACTGTGCTGAGGTAGGGAATGGATTAAAAAATTCAAAACAGGCAAATGTTTCAAGAAGACTGTATGAAGAGGTAAGTTTTACTCACTGTCTTTTTCAAGAAAGGAAAATGGATAAAAGCTCAACCTCAGGAAGTATTAGACTCATGCAATCTAATCTACAAAACGGTTTCAACTCACACCAGTCGACTGACCATCAGCAAAAAGTCTACAGACAATAAATGCTGAAGGGGTTTTACAGAACTGTGTACCCTCTAGCTGATGGTGAGATGTAAAGTGGTTAAGAGCCAATAATGAGAACAGAAAGGAGCTGTGTTTGAAAGTAAAAATTGAGGTATCATTCAATCCAGCAGGTGCACCACTGGGCCTCTCACCTGAGAAGACCAGAATCGAGAAGACCCGGGCTGCAAAAGCTTCACTGCAGCCTTATTCACTATAGACAAGACAGTGAAGCAACCAAAATGTCCATCCACAGGTGAATGGATAAAGAAGAAGTGGTCCATGTACACAATGGAATATTAGCCATGGAAAACAGTGAAACACTGCTCTTTGAGGCGCCACAGATGAGCCTGGAGATAATCACAAAACATGAGGTCAGTCGGAAAGCAAAAGACCTATATTCTATGATATCACTTATAGGCGTTATCTAATAACTGACAAAAATGAACATATTTCCACAGAGAAAGGCACTCACAGACTTAGAAAAAAAACTATGCTTATCTAAAAGGGAAGGTGGCGGGATTGGATAAATGAAGATTAGAGTTACCATATGGATACAAACACATATTATATACATATATCAAAAAGACCCACCATATAGCAAGGTAGGTCTACGGAACACTCTGTAATAATTGACAAGGGAAGAGGATCTCGAAATATATAGATATATATAATGTGTAAATGAACCAGAGTGTGTACACCTTGGACAGACAACATTCTAAACATTACCCCAATTTTAAAAATTAAAACAACAAACAAGAATTATTCAAACATAAACTTATGGGTGTTTTCCTGGCACATTCCATTCAAATTTACAAGCTAGGAAAACCACTTCCAGAACGGCTCTGCTGCCCTAGTAACCAGATTTGATAATGGAGAAGTGCTCCTGCCTTGTGGCCGTTTAGTACAACAGCAGCTTACACCCAGTGCTAATGGTTACTAAATATTCACACACATTGCAGGTCTGTAAATGACACCTGCCTTCAAAAAAATATCCTGGGGACGAAAATCCACCAGAATATTAAAAAGAGGGCAATCTTTCAACAAGATAATTTCAAGAGGTATATTGAACTCACACTTTTTTCTAATACCAGAATAGAAAAACGCCTGGAAAAATGATAAATTTTAGGAATTTTTAAAGACATGCAAACCCAATTTACAAAAACCTATCAGCTCACTCCAGGCAGAATGTCCATCAGCAAAAATGCTGCAAACAATACATGCTGAAGGGATTGTGGAGAAATGTGTACCCTCAGCTGTAAGGGGGACGTGGGAAGAGCCACTAATGAAAACACAATGGAGGTGCTTTGAAAAGGTAAACATTGAGCTACCAGTGAATCAAGCATACCATCTGCTGGGCTTATCACCTGAGAAAATGAGATTCAAAAAGTCACAGGCTGGCAAACCTGTACGCCAGCAATATTTACCATAGTCAACACTTGGAAGCAACAAAAATGTCCATCAACAGAGGAATGCACCAAGAAGAAGTGGTCCTTGTATACAATGGAATATTACTCCAGTAAAAAAATATAAATTAACTTTAAGAAACAAACAAATGTAAGGAGACATCAGCATTTGTGGGTTTATCCGAGCACATTCCACTCTAATTTATAACCGAAGAACACCACTGGCGGGTAGGTCTGTTTCCCAAGTACCAGCGTGGGGAACATAGAAAGGCTCCCACCCTCTGGCCGTTACCTGCAAAAGCAGCTTTAAAGCCTGGGCTAATGGTCACTTCATATGAACAAGTACTGCTGGGCTATAAATGAAACCTGCTCTCAAAATGTCTTGAAGAAGGTAATGGTTAAAATATTTCAAAATGTGACACATACTTTAAGAAAACACTTTGAAGAGCTAAGCCATAATCACAGCTGGAAAAATGAAAAGGACATGCCTTAAAGTTCAATTTCAACGGATTATGAGACACATGCAAATTCAACCACAAAGAGGTATCAGCTCACACCAGTCAGAATAACCATCAGCAAAAAACCACATAGAATAAATGCTAAAGGTGCTGTGGAGAAATGCAAACCCTCAACTTTAAGTGGGACGTAATCTGGAAAGAGCCACTAAAGAGAACAGAATGGAGGTGCCTTTAAAAGGTTAACGCTGAGCTACCATATGATCCAGTACACCTATACCTGGACCTATAACCTAAGAAGACAGAATTGGAAAGACACAGGCAGGCAAATCTGCATTGCATAGTATTACAGTAGCCAAGATATGGAAGTAACCAAAAAGTCCACCGACAGATGGGTGGACAAAGAAGAACTGCTACATGTACAGATGGAATATGAGCTAGCGAAAAAATGAAACAATGCCATTTGAAGCACCATAGATGAGTCTAGAAGTAATTACGCATCTTGGAGTAAGTGACAAAGCGAAAGACACATATCCTATCATATCACATACAGGTGTTACCTCAAAGTTGATACAAAGGAAGATATTTCCACAGAGAAAGGCAATCACAGATTCACTACTAAAACTTATGGCTCACCAAATGGAAAGGTGTGAGGATTGGATACATCACCATATTGAGGTTAACAGAGATATACAAACACACGTGTAATATATAATCACCAAAGACCTACAGAATACCAAGAGAAGACTACTGAACATTGTGTCATCACCTACATGGGAAAAGATTCCGAAGAAGAATAGATATATGTATATGTGTGAAAGAACCACATCTTGCACACCTAGAAGAAACAAACCATTGTAATCAAATTTGCTGTGATAAAAAATAAAAATTATGTTAAAAATACGCACAAGAAGTAATGACACATAAACTTCAAGGGCTTTTTCCTGGCACATTCCATTCTAATTTACAACCTAGCACACCACTTCCAATAAGGCTCTGTTGCCCTAGTAATCAGATTTGGTAAAGGAGAAATGCTGCCGCCTTGTGGCCGTTTCCCGCAAGAACAGCTTTAAACCCACAGCTAATGGTCACTTAAAATTCACAAGGACTCAGGGCTGTAAAGGACACCTGCCGTCAAAACTTGTGCTCGGGTAAGGAATGGACAAAAAAATTCAAAACAGGCAAATGTTTCAAGAAGGTAGTATGAAGAGGTAAGTATTCCTCACTCTCTTTAAAAAAAAAAAACAGGAAAATGGATAAAAGCTCAACCTAAGGAATTATTAGACTCAGGCAATCTATTCAACCAAAAGGTTTCAACTCACACCTGTCGACTGACCGTCAGCAAAAAGTCTACAAACAATAAATGCTGATGGGGTTGTAGAGAACTGTGTAACCTCTAGGTGCTGGTGAGATGTAAAGTGGTTAACAGCCAATAATGAGAACAGAAAGGAACTGCGTTTAAAAGTAAAAATTGAGGTACCATTCAATCCAGCAGGCACACCACTGGGCCTCTCACCTGAGAAGACCAGAATCGAAAAGACACACGCTGCAAAAGCTGCACTGCAGCCTTATTCAAAAGAGCCAAGATGGGAAGCAACCAAAATGTCCATCAACGGGTGAATGGATAAAGAAGAAGGGGTCCATGTACACAATGAAATATTAGCCAAGGAAAACAATGAAACACTGCTCTTTGAGGCACCAGAGATGAGCCTGGAGATAATCACAAAACATGAGGTAAGTCGGAAAGCAAAAGACCTCTATCCTATGATATTCCTTATAGGCGTTACCTAATAACTGACACAAATGAACATATTTCCACAGAGAAAGACACTCACAGACTTAGAAAACCAACTGTGCTCATCTAAAAGGAAAGGTGGGGGGAATGGATAAATGAGAGAAGTGTTACTCTACATATCCAAATACATATTATATACATATTTCAAAGAGACCGACCATATAGCAAGGGAGGTCTACAGAACACTCTGTAATATTTTACATGGGAAGAGGATCTGTAGAAAAGACATATATAACGTACAAATGAAGCAGATTGTGTACCCCTAGGACAAAACAATATTCTAATCTTTACCCCGATTAAAACAATTAACAAAAACAAGAAGTAATGAGACATAAACTTATGGGGGTTTCTCCTGGCACATGCCGTATTAATTTACAACCTAGGAACACGACTTCCAGAAAGGCTCTGCTGCCCTAGCACCCAGATTTGGGAAAGGAGTAATGCTGCCTTCCAGTGGTCATTTCCCACAACAGCAGCTTTAAACCCACTGCTAAAGCTCACTAAATATTCACCAACTTGCAATTCTGTAAATGACACCTGCCCTCCAAATAAATCCTGGGACCAAAAATGGATCAACAATTTCAAAAAGGGAAACCTTCCAAGAAGCCAATTTCAAGAGGTATATTGTACTCACCGTTTTTTTCTTTTAAGAGAAAAGAAAAAGGTGTGGAAAAATGATGTATTTTAGGAATTTTGAAAGACATGCAAACCCAAATTACAAAAACCTATCAGCTCACAGCAGTCAGAATGGCCATCAGCAAAAATCCTTCAAAAAATAAATGCTGAAGGGACTGTGGAGGCATGCGTACACTCGGCTCTAAGGGGGACGTGGTAAGAGCCACTAATGAAAACAGAATGGAAGTGCCTTGAAAAGGTAAACATTGAGCTACCCGTCAATCAGTCATACCCACTGCTGGGCCTATCTCCTGAGAAAATGAGAATCAAAACGTCACAGGCTGGCAATCCTGCCCTCCAGCCATATTTAGCATAGCCAACATTTGGAAGCAATGAAAGTGTCCATCAACAGAGGAATGCACCAAGAAGAACTGTTCCATTTACACAATGTAATATTACTCCAATAATAAATATAAGTTAAATTTAAAAGTCAAACATAAGTAAGGTGACATCAGCATTTGTGGGTTTATTCAGGCATATTCCAGTCTAATTTATAACCGAGGAACAACAATGGCCGGAAGGTCTGTTTCCCTAGTACCAGAGTGGGGAATGTTGAAAGACTGCCGCCCTCTTGCCGTTACCTGCAAACGCAGGTTTAAGCCTGTGTTAATGGTCACCACAAAATGTCTTGAGGGAGGTAATGGCCAAATAATTTTAAAATAGGAC
>NW_028121508.1:0-11064 GCF_965194805.1 Balaenoptera borealis
GGCAAGACTTTTCCTCCTCCCTGCAGCTGGCCCATCCCTCATCCATTCAAGCTGATGCAACAATTAGCTTTGCTACAGCTTAATCTCATTTCAGACACTCCACCCAATGCATCATTAATTCTCAGTGTTGCCTAAATCATCAATAAGGTACAAAGGTTTTCCCAAGCTGGCAGCCTTAGACCAGATACCATCAGAAACACAGAGGCTTCCTGTGGACTTAAATGTAGTTCAAGGGTTATGAAGGAGAGGAAATCTCAAAGATAGCTTTTTTTTTTTTTTTTTTTTTTTTTTGCTGCACTGCTCAGCTTCCTTGACCAGGGATCAAACCCGCACCCCCTGCAATGGAAGCCTGGTGTCCTAACCACTGCACCGCCAGGGAATACCCTCAAAGGGAGCTTTTTTGAACTCAGAAGTTATATTGCAAACAAAGGTGATATTTAATGGAGTTTCAGCTCCAAGAAGAAACCCTTGAAAATACCCCCTTGTTCTGGTTACTCTCTTTTGTCTCCTTTATCTTTTCCTCCCACATTTCCTTGGTAAGGAAACCGAGCAGGACCCTGTGGGGCTCCTGGGCATGGAAGCCTCTCTGTGTCCCCCGTTCCTTGTTTGTAGGGAACAGACTCCAGCCTCCATGACCTTCCCTGAGTCCCGAAGGGCAGGTTCAAACAGTTGTTAATCAGGGAAGGGAGGGGATGCAGAGACAAGGGAGGAGCAGTCAAGAAACAATAGTGCAGCCTTGGGGCGGTGTCCTGGTTCCCCCTCAAGGGATACACATAACAATATCTTTGAGCTCTTCTACAGAACTAAAACTCCCAACAAATGGAAGATGTTGGAATTCTTCATTCCAGAGAAGACCCCCTGAGGCCAGATTAAAGGAACCCCAGAAGCTGATCAGAAGATCACCTGAGGCCAGATTAAAGGCGTGCAGGCTGTGTACACACCCTAATCTTATCCGCAACCCCACCCTTGAACCTTTGCTATAAAACTCCTCACCAAATCCTCCTGGGTGGGGACACACAGTTTTCAGGGCAGAAGCCCACTGTGTCCCTCTTTGCCTGGCAAAGCAATAAAGCTATTCTCTTCTACTTCACCCAGAACTCTGAGATTCAGTTCGGCACCGGTGCACAGAGGCTGAGTTTTCAGCATCAGTGGAACTTGAAGTTCTTGAGTCTTACTCATAACATTCCCTCAGGTATGGTTCACTTTGCCTGTAAGTCTCTCTGGAGAGTACTGATTATAATTAGAACATTTCCTCAAAATTCATGGAGAAACTCCATAGAACCCTGCAAGGTCATGGGGGACTCGAGTTAGAAGAACAATATATAATGTCAAAACTTCAAGCAAAATCTCCCCAATTCTCAGAACCTCCTCATGCTTTTAAAACCTCTCTTTCTCCTTTCCGTTAAACAGCTTCTGAGAATAAAGCCCTTGGCTTTTTGTCACCATTTGGCCAAAGAACGAGAATTGACATTTCTGGCTCAGTTCCATTTTCCTTGACTTCTTTGCTGATTTCCGGCAGGAATGGGGAAAGGGCTTCTTTGGGAGGAAGACACCAAGGTTGGTTGTAAGCCACTGGATCTAAGGAGTAAAAGGCACCAGTCCACAAAGGGCAGGAGCTATTTCCAGAATGTGAGGCAAGAGGGAGAGCGGGGATGGTGCTACAAGAGCTCTTGGCCCTCTTTGCTCTGATCAGTTAAGGAAATACTGGGCTGCTGAGGGCGAGACTCAGAGGAGGACTAATCCTGCCCAAGGCCCTGCTGTCCCCCCTACCCCGAGCCCAGGAATTTATTTTTCATCTCAGGGCAACACAAACTCTATCATATCTGAATGAACCAGAAGAAACTGGATTCCGAGGCCTTTCAAAAAGTCATGTTCAGGGACTTCCCTGGTGGTGCATTGGTTAAGAATCTGCCTGCCAATGCTGGGGATGTGGGTTCGATCCCTGGTCTGGGAAGATCCCACACGCCACAGAGCAACTAAGCCCGTGCTCCACGACTACTGAGCCTGTGCTCTAGAGCCCGCAAGCCGCAACTACTGAGCCCACGTGCCACAACTGCTGAAGCCTGCGTACCTATAGCCCATGTTCCGCAACAAGAGAAGCCACCACAATGAGAAGCCTGCACACCACAACAAAGAGTAGCTCCCGCTTGCCACAGATAGAGAAAGCCCGTGCGCATCAACAAAGACCCAATGAAGCCAAAAATAAATTAATTTAAAAATAATAATAAAATTAATTTATTTTAAAGAAAAGTATACTTAAAAAAAAAAAAATGTCACGTTCAAGATTAAAGTCAACCCCAAACACAGAGCCAGAGCAAGTTAGGCCTCAGGCCACCTTTGACCATAACCAGCCTGCCCTCCAGCTCTCAACATTTAAATGAATGGGTGAACCAGTTTCACAAAGCTGTGGACAGTGCCAGGACATGACCCCAGCTTTCCTGACCTCTGGTCAGAGGGCTGTATGACTCTTCGGTTTTCTTTACATGGCATTCAGATTGGCATTAGTGAATAGTGTACCTCTGTCTGGTGATGCTGTTCTTGCCCTGAAATGCCCCCTGACTTTTCTCCATCTACCTGTCTCCTGCTTATTCTTCAAGATTCAGCTCAAGTGATGCCTCCTTTAGTCTTCTGTGGCCCCAAGTATGGATCAGGGATGCTCTGGGCGGCCCCTGTGCTCCCCACATTCACAGCACTCACAGTATCACACTGGAGCCCCCTCCCTCCGCAACTGTAACCCTCAACGGCAAAGATCAGGACACCTTGATCTTACAGAAACGATGCTGACGCCACTTCTGACATGCACTGGCGGCTCATTCCTGTCCAGGGAGTGATGGCATGAACAACAGCAGCATCAGCACAGTGCACGCCTGCAGGCATGTGGTGACGAGTAGCTGTGCCTTGTGGGCCCTCTGGAGCCTGACGGTCTATGCAGACGGCAATGACAGTAAGTTATCTAGATAAAAACAAAAAAAAAATGCAAGTCTGTTAAGCAAGCTCCCCGTGTTGTGAAAGCCCGTTTTTCCAGAGGAGGACAGGGAAGGGGAGCTGAGATGATGTCACCACTCATTTCAAGGGTCTTATCATGAACCCATGCACTTGTCACTACATCTGCTGTCTGCTGGTCACTAAGACAAGAAAGGCTTTATCAGTAGAGTCTTTTTTCCTCTGTCCCTTCTTAAGATGAGTGCGGGTTTCCCTGGTCTGCTACCCAATGTTCTACTGTCTTAGCGGCCGAGGTTAAAATACAAACACACAGTAAGACTTATCACTGGAACCATCAGCATTGGATCAGAAATGTACCCAAAGGCTTGTTGGACGTGAGACCTGTGAGTCAGGCTGTGCCCATTAGAGCCACTCCCAGGTGAGGACTGGCCTCCCCCGCCCCCTCGGCTCCGATCAGGGAAACTGTTGGCCTCGTCCTCTTGCCTGAACTCAGGCAACTGGAGAGGAATTGTCTAGATTAAGACTAAAGTGTGATAAGAATATAGGTTATTGTTGCTAATAACAGCTATTTATTACAGCCTGTTAATTATATAGTAGTTAATACTAATGGTACTTATTACTCATTACTGGTATCTATTTCTATGTCAGACATGGGGTAGAGATGGAGAGTAAGGGTTGGAAAGTATAGTGGTGAGCCGCTCTGAGGATGGCAGGGTGCCTCTGCTGTTCTTACCAATTCTGCCGCCTGGAGTCCCAAAGCTGGGAAGCCACTAAGTGTCTCCGCCCCCTGCTGGCCACCGGCCGCATGACACCCGTGAGCATCCCAGCGCAGCCTCCCGGACTCTCAGGGCTGGAGGCGGAGCCTCAGAGACCAGTGCTGGGAAGGGGGCGGGGAGGGGAGGGGCTTGTTAAAGCTCAGGGCCCCTCTTACAGCCCGGAGCCTGAAATGCACACAGCCACGTGCTCCCAGAGCCCTGGAAACACAAACAAAGATGCAGAGTGCGCACCAGCCTGTGCACAGCCCGGTGTTTCCTTGGAGAATCAGGAGGGCTGTAAGAAGCAGCTTACAGGCTTAGAAATGTCTTAACATATATTAACTCCTAACACCCTACTTCTTATTTTTGTCTCAAAATAAAATGTCTTGTTTTGTTAACAAGCGGAATCTGATAAGAATCTACTTTGTGTGGTAGTGACTTGTGTAGAAACATCAACCCTCTGAAGTATATGTGGGAGCTGGGAAGTGAGCAGAAAAAATTCTAGGCATTGTATTCAAGCACAAGGAACTTTGTTAAAGTCTTACTCAGAGTTCTTTTTAGAGGTGTATTCTTTTTTATTGAAGTATAATTGACATACAATATATATTAGTCCCTGGTGTTCCACATAGTGATTTGATTTATATACACTACCGATTGATCACCACACTAAGTCTAGTAACCATCTGTCATCATAGAAACTTATTACAGTATTATTGACTATTTCCTGTGCTGTACATTACATCCCCATGACTTTTTAAAATTAATTAATTAATTAATTAATAGATCTTTATTGGAGTATAATTGCTGCATAATACTGTTAGTTTCTGTTGCACAACAAAGCAAATCAGCCATATGCATACACATGTCCCCATATTCCCTCCCTCTTGAGCCTCTCTCCCATCCTCCCTATCCCACCCCTTTAGGTCATCACAAAGCACCAAGCCGATCTCCCTGTGCTATGCTGCTGCTTTCCACCAGCCAAGTATTTTACATTTGGTAGTGTATATGTCGATGCTACCCTCACCTCGCCCCAGCTTCGCCCTCCCACCCCATGTCCTCAAGTCCATTCTCTATGTCTACCTCTATATTCCTGCCTTGCATTTAGGTTCATCAGTACCTTTTTTATTTTTATTTTTTAGATTCCATATATATGTGCTAGCATACGGTATTTGTTTTTTCCCTTTCTGACTTACTTCACTCTGTACGACAGACTCTAGTTCCACCCACCTCACTACAAATAACTCAATTTCATTTCTTTTTATGGCTGAGTAATATTCCATTGTATATATGTGCCACATCTTCTTTATCCATTCATCTGTCAATGGACATTTAGGTTGGTTCCATGTCCTGGCTATTGTAAATAGTGTTGCAATGAACATTGTGGTACATGTCTCTTTTTGAATTATGGTTTTTGCAGGATATATGCCCAGTAGTGGGATTGCTGGGTCATATGGTAATTCTATTTTTAGTTTTTTAAGGAACCTCCAGACTGTTTTCCATAGTGGTTGTATCAATTTACTTTCCCACCAACAGTGCAGGACGGTTCCCTTTTCACCACACCCTTTCCAGCATATATTGTTTCTAGATTTTTTGATAATGGCCATTCTGACTGACGTGAGGTGATACCTCATTATAGTTTTGATTTGCATTTCTCTAATAATTAGTGATGTTGAGCATCTTTTCATGTGCCTCTTGGCCATCTGTATGTCTTCCTTGGTGAAATGTCTATTTAGGTCTTCCACCCATTTGTTAACTAGATTTTTTTTTTTTTTTTAATATTGAGCTCCATGAGCTGTTTGTATATTTTGGAAATTTATTCTCTGTTGTTTCATTTGCAAATATTTTCTCCCATTCTGAGAGTTGTCTTTTTGTCTTGTTTATGGTTTCCTTTGCTGTGCAAAAGCTTTTAAGTTTATTTAAGTCCCATTTGTTTATTTTTGTTTTTAATTCCCTTACTCTAGGAGGTGGGTAAAAAAGATCTTGCTGTGATTTATGTCAAAAATTGTTTTTCCTATGTTTTCCTCTAAGAGTTTTATAGTGTCTGATCTTACATTTAAGTCTTTAATCCACTGGGATTTTATTTTTGTGTATGGTGTTAGGTAGTGTTCTAATTTCATTCTTTTACAGTTTTCCCAGCACCACTTATTGAACAGGCTGTCTTTTCTCCCTTGTATGTTCTTGCCTCCTTTGTCATAAATTAGGTGCCCATATGTGTGCAGGTTTATCTCTGGGCATTCTATCCTGTACCATTGATCTATATTTCTGTTTTTATGCCAGTACCATACTGTCTTGATTACTGTAGCTTTGTGGTATAGTTTGAAGTCAGGGAGCCTGATTCCTCCAACTCTTTTTTTCTTTCTGAAGATTGCTTTGGCTATTCAGGGTCTTTCGTGTTTCCATACGAATTGTAAAATTTTCTGTTCTAACTCGGTGAAGAATGCCATTGGTAGTTTGATAGGGATTGCATTCAATCTGTAGATTGCTTTGGGTAGTATAGTCATTTTCACAATATTGATTCTTCCAATCTAAGAACATGGTATATCTCTCCAACTGTTTGTGTCATCTTTGATTTCTTTCATCAGTGTTTTATAGTTTTCTGAGTATAAGTCTTTTGCCTCCTTAGTTAGGTTTATTCCTAGGTATTTTATTCTTTTTGTTGCAGTGGTAAATGGGAATGTTTACTTAATTTCTCTTTCTGATTTTTCATTGTTGGTGTATAGGAATGCCAGAGATTTCTGTGCATTAATTTTGTATCCTGCAACCTTACCAAATTCACTGATTAGTTCTAATAGTTTTCTGGTGGCCTCTGTAGGATTTTCTATGTATAATATCATGTCATCAGCAAACAGTGACAGTTTTGCTTCTTCTTTTCCAATCTGTATTCCTTTTATTTCTTTTTCTTCTCTGATTGCCATGGCTAGGACTTCCAAAACTATGTTGAATAAGAGTGGTGAGACTGGGCATCCTTGTCTTGTTCCTGATCTTAGAGGAAATGCTTTCAGTTTTTCACCATTGAGAATGATGTTTGCTGTGGGTTTGTCATATATGGCCTTTATTATGTTGAGGTAAGTTCCCTCTATGCCCATGTTCTGGAGAGTTTTTATCATAAATGGGTGTTGAATTTTGTCAAAAGCTTTTTCTGCATCTATTGAGATGATCATATGGTTTTTATTCCTTACTTTCTTTTTTTTTTTTTAGTCATTTGATTTTTTTTCACACACACACACTGTATTTTATTTTTACAAGAGATAAATAGACTGACACCAAGCATTGTACATGGATGACCACAACAAAAGCAACAATGATTGCAATTACCAAACAAGAAACACACTCATACTACGTCATATTATTGACATTCAGTCCAGTAATCCTCCACTGTAACAGCTCCTTTACTTTGCAGTGAAAATTGATTTGTATATTCTTTGCCTCTGAGTCCTTGTGGGATTTTTTTTTTTAATTCAGACAGAAAGTCACAAAAATTATACTCATCCTCATCAGTTCACTCAGTCCCATGTAATTAATTTTTTTTTCATCTTGATCTTTTGTTAGCACTTTTATGAGTTCATCAGTTTTTCATTAGAGTTCTGAAAATGCTTATTCATTCAGTTCAGCAGTACAGTCAGTTACCAGAAACCTGTACTTGTCAGAGGCTTTTCCATGAATTTCTTGAAGATGAAACCCTTTTATAGGAACATATTTGCAAAAGCATCAGAGTACACCCAGAACTGTCTGTAAATGACAAAAGACTTAAAAATGACCACAGTTAAAGACTTGATGAAAGTTCATAATAATGCAGTTGACAAGAAAATTAGTTATTTCTGAGATATATGTTTTAAAGTAATAACTAGGATTATTACTTTTAACATTATGCCAGAACATATAAGATTTTTAGAAATTTCATGTAATGTCTGAAACATTTATATTAACATATTTCCATACATATTTCCATACAAATACAAATATAAGATTTTTAGAAATTTCATGTAATGTCTGAAACATTTATATTAACATATTTCCATACAAATAACCCAATGAAAGTTTAGTATTAGTTGTTTTGTTTGTTTTTTTATACTGCAGGTTCTCATTAGGCATCAGTTTTATACACATCAGTGTATACATGTCAATCCCAATCGCCCAATTCAGCACACCACCATCCCCACCCCACCGCAGTTTTCCCCCCTTGGTGTCCATATGTCCATTCTCTACATCTGTGTCTCAACTTCTGCCCTGCAAACCGGCTCATCTGTACCACTTTTCTAGGTTCCACATACATGCGTTAATATACGATATTTGTTTTTCTCTTTCTGACTTACTTCACTCTGTATGACAGTCTCTAGATCCATCCACTTCTCAACAAATGACTCAATTTCGTTCCTTTTTATGGCTGAGTAATATTCCATTGTATATATGTACCACAGCTTCTTTATCCATTCGTCTGTTGATGGGCATTTAGGTTGGTTCCATGTCCTGGCTATTGTAAATAATGCTGCAATGAACATTCGGATGCATGTGTCTTTTTGAATTATGGTTTTCTCTGGGTATATGCCCAGTAGTGGGATTGCTGGGTCATATGGTAATTCTATTTTTAGTTTTCTAAGGAACCTCCATATTGTTCTTCATAGTGGCTGTATCAATTTACATTCCCACCAACAGTGCAAGAGGGTTCCCTTTTCTCCACACCCTCTCCAGCATTTATTGTTTGTAGATTTTCTGATGATGCCCATTCTAACAGGAGTGAGGTGATACCTCATTGTAGTTTTGATTTGCATTTCTCTAATAATTAGTGATGTTGAGCATCTTTTCATGTGCTTCGTGGCTGTCTGTATGTCTTCTTTGGAGAAATGTCTATTGAGGTCTTCTGCCCATTTTTGGATTGGGGTGTTTGTTTCTTTAATATTGAGCTGAATGAGCTGTTTATATATTTTGGAGATTAATCCTTTGTCCATTGATTCATTTGCAAATATTTTCTCCCATTCTGAGGGTTGTCTTTTTGTCTTGTTTATGGTTTCCTTCGTTGTGCAAAAGCTTTGAAGTTTCATTAGGTCCCACTTGTTTATTTGTGTTTTTATTTCCATTACTCTAGGAGGTGGATCAAAAAAGATCTTGCTATGATTTATGTCAAAGAGTGTTCTTCCTATGTTTTCCTCTGAGAGTTTTATAGTGTCCAGTCTTATATTTAGGTCTCTAATCCATTTTGAGTTTATTTTTGTGTATGGTGTTAGGGAGTATTCTAATTTCATTCTTTTACATGTAGCTGTCCAATTTTCCCAGCACCACTTATTGAAGAGACTGTCTTTTCTCCATTGTATATCTTTGCCTCCTTTGTCATAGATTAGTTGACCATAGGTGCATGGGTTAATCTCTGGGCTTTCTATCTTGTTCCATTGATCTATGTTTCTGTTTTTGTGCCAGTACCATATTGTCTTGATTACTGTAGCTTTGTAGTATAGTCTGAAGTCAGGGAGTCTGATTCCTCCAGCTCCGTTTTTTTCCCTCAAGACTGTTTTGGCTATTCGGGGTCTTTTGTGTCTCCATACAAATTTTAAGATGATTTGTTCTAGCTCCGTAAAAAATGCCATTGGTAATTTGATAGGGATTGCATTCAATCTGTAGATTGCTTTGGGTAGTATAGTCATTTTCACAATGTTGATTCTTCCAATCCAAGAACATGGTATATCTCTCCATCTGTTGGTATCATCTTTAATTTCTTTCATCAGTGTCTTATAGTTTTCTGCATACAGGTCTTTTGTCTCCATATAGGTTTATTCCTAGGTATTTTATTCTTTTTGTTGCAATGGTAAATGGGAGTGTTTCCATAATTTCTCTTTCAGATTTTTCATCATTAGTGTATAGGAATGCAAGAGATTTCTGTGCATTAATTTTGTATCCTGCAACTTTACCATATTCATTAATTAGCTCTAGCAGTTTTCTGGTGGCAGTTTTAGGATTCTCTATGTATAGTATCATGTCAGCCGCAAACAGTGACAGTTTTACTTCTTCTTTTCCAATTTGTATTCCTTTTGCTTCTTTTTCTTCTCTGTTTGTTGTGGCTAGGACTTCCAGAACTATGTTGAATAATAGTGGTGAGAGTGGACATCCTTGTCTCGTTCCTGATCTTAGAGGAAATGCTTTCAGTTTTTCACCATTGAGAATGATGTTTGCTGTGGGTTTGTCATATATGGCCTTTATTATGTTGAGGTAGGTTCCCTCTATGCCCACTTTCTGGAGAGTTTTTATCAGAAATGGGTGTTGAATTTTGTCAAAAGCTTTTTCTGCATCTATTGAGATGATCATATGGTTTTTCTTCTTCAATTTATTAATATGGTGTATCACATTGATTGATTTGCGTATATTGAAGAATCCTTGCATCCCTGGGATAAATCCCACTTGGTCGTGGTGTATGATCCTTTTAATATGTTGTTGGATTCTATTTGCTAGTATTTTGTTGAGGATTTTTGCATCTATATTCATCAGTGATATTGGTCTGTAATTTTCTTTTTTTGTAGTGTCTTTGTCTGGTTTTGGTATTAGGGTGATGGTAGCCTCATAGAATGAGTTTGGGAGTGTTCCTTCCTCTGCAATTTTTTGGAAGAGTTTGAGAAGTATAGGTGTTAGCTCTTCTCTAAATGTTTGATAGAATTCACCTGTGAAGCCATCTGGTCCTGGACTTTTGTTTGTTGGAAGATTTTTAATCACAGTTTCAATTTCATTACTTGTGATTGGTCTGTTCATATTTTCTGTTTCTTCCTGGTTCAGTCTTGGAAGGTTATACCTTTCTAAGAATTTGTCCATTTCTTCCAGGTTGTCCATTTTATTGGCATAAAGTTGCTTGTAGTAGTCTCTTAGTATGCTTTGTATTTCTGCAGTGTCTGTTGTAACTTCTCCTTTTTCATTTCCGATTTTATTGATTTGAGTCCTCTCCCTCTTTTTCTTGATGAGTCTGGCTAATGGTTTATCAATTTTGTTTATCTTCTCAGAGAACAAACTTTTAGTTTTATTGATCTTTGTTATTGTTTTCTTTGTTTCTATTTCATTTATTTCTGCTCTGATCTTTATGATTTCTTTCCTTCTGCTAACTTTGGGTTTTGTTTGTTCTTCTTTCTCTAGTTTCTTTAGGTGTAAGGTTAGATTGTTTACTTGAGATTTTTCTTGTTTCTTTAGGTAGGCTTGTATAGCTATAAACTTCCCTCTTAGAACTGCTTTTGCTGCATCCCATAGGTTTTGGGTCGTCGTGTTTTCATTGTCATTTGTCTCTAGGTATATTTTTATTTCCTCTTTGATTTCTTCAGTGATCTCTTGGTTATTTAGTAACGTATTGTTTAGCCTCCATGTGTTTGTCTTTTTTACGTTTTTTTCCCTGTAATTC
>NW_028121507.1:0-11010 GCF_965194805.1 Balaenoptera borealis
ATTTCTCTCTCTTTCACTGTCTTTGTTTCATGGGTGTTTCAAAGTAATTTATTTTTATAATGGGGTTTAGCTGCTTTTCACTGCTGTGTTTATGCCGCTTTACACCCACTTGACACACTAACAGAGAGATATCAATACATAGGTTTTACGATTATTATTAATCAGATATATTCTTGTGCGGTGAATAGGGCGTGTTGAGTCCAGTTCTCTGAGCAAGGAGTAGGTCTTGTCTATTACATATTGGGTTTATGGAATGGTATCTGAGCTAATTTGATACCCTTGTTTTATGTATCACCCCACCTCACCTTTCCCGTTAAGCAGCCATAGTGTGTTTTCTGCATGTGTGACTCTGTTCTGTTTTGTAATTCAGTTCAAGTGTAACGGTTTTTACATTCCCTCTATCAGTGATACCTTATGAGAAGTGTCCTTTTCTGTGTGACTTATTTCACTTAGAATCGTCGTACCTAAATCCACTCATCATGCTGCTACTAACCTTACGACATTGATTTCCTGGCTGAGTGATATTCCATTGTACATAAGGACCACAACTTCTTTATCCATTTTTCTCTTTCCTGGGATATTTAAGGTGGAATGAAGTGGAGGTCCTGGTCAACAGAGCAGCCCTAAACTTTGGGGTGCTTGTGTCTTGCTGATTTTTCATTTTCCCAATTTATACCCCCATGAGTGGAAGTGCCCTATGCTCTCTAAGCTGTGTTTTTCAGATGTTTCAGGACTCACCGGACACTTCTCCAGAGTGGCTCTTGGCAATTTACATCCCGCCCATCAGTGTAGCAAGGCTCCCATTTCTCCATGGCCTGTCCTGCATTTCTGGTTTTGACACTTTTTTCAGCATGGCCCTTTTGACCGATGGGAAGCGAGACTTGTTTGTAGCGCTGATTTGCCTTTCCAGGTTGCTTGGTTGGCCAAAAAGGGCGTATGCGTTTTTTCCTGAATATATTCAGGAAAAAACGCATACGCCCTTTTTGGCCAAGGGCATCATTGTCAACGTTTTGCCGCTTTTCATGTGCTTTAAAGGCGATTCGTATCTACCTCCTGAAATCTGTTTCCTGCAATTCTGCCTTGATTTCAAATCCTCTTCTTTGCCTCCCCTCAATATATTTGTGGACGAGAGTTATCATTTATAACTCTGCAGGTTTGTGAATTGCAGTGCCCTGAACCTCCATTTTACAACTCGTTTTTATGGGAGCTGGCCGCAAAATCGCATAATGGCTTCAGGCCCTGTTCTGGTTCCGGGGGGCAGGCTGAGCGTGTGGTTAATTCTTCTTTCTGATGGGAAAATAGAGTGACCTGTGCCTGTCCCAACACCAAGAGCTAGTCTCACGTTGGTTCCACGTCTTCCCGTTTATCCTCAGGACAAATTGCAACCTGTACGGAACAGGAGGTTAAAGGTGCTGATGCTCCAAGTAGGGAGCTTGCTAGTAAAGCGGCTGGAATGGCGAACCCGGGCACAAGGAGATGAGAAATGAGGTGCGTTTTAGAAACCTTTCCCCATCACACGGTGTACCATCTTCTGGGTTTCTCATGCATGTTTTTGATGTAGGAAGATGCCCTTGAACCTGGAGATTTGGGACCCATGCGATGGGTACCACGCAGTATTCCTTTAAAGGGTCTGCGTTTGCTCACCCAACCTCACCAAACCTCTCAGCCCCAAGAGTGTCCACCCTTATGTCTCATCCAGCTGTGCGTCTAGATATGGTCAATCCAGGTTGCATCACAGCCCCTGAACGCATTGTGTAAGAATTTCTCTCTCTTTCACTGTCTTTGTTTCATGGGTGTTTCAAAGTAATTTATTTTTATAATGGGGTTTAGCTGCTTTTCACTGCTGTGTTTATGCCGCTTTACACCCACTTGACACACTAACAGAGAGATATCAATACATAGGTTTTACGATTATTATTAATCAGATATATTCTTGTGCGGTGAATAGGGCGTGTTGAGTCCAGTTCTCTGAGCAAGGAGTAGGTCTTGTCTATTACATATTGGGTTTATGGAACGGTATCTGAGCTAATTTGATACCCTTGTTTTATGTATCACCCCACCTCACCTTTCCCGTTAAGCAGCCATAGTGTGTTTTCTGCATGTGTGACTCTGTTCTGTTTTGTAATTCAGTTCAAGTGTAACGGTTTTTACATTCCCTCTATCAGTGATACCTTATGAGAAGTGTCCTTTTCTGTGTGACTTATTTCACTTAGAATCGTCGTACCTAAATCCACTCATCATGCTGCTACTAACCTTACGACATTGATTTCCTGGCTGAGTGATATTCCATTGTACATAAGGACCACAACTTCTTTATCCATTTTTCTCTTTCCTGGGATATTTAAGGTGGAATGAAGTGGAGGTCCTGGTCAACAGAGCAGCCCTAAACTTTGGGGTGCTTGTGTCTTGCTGATTTTTAATTTTCCCAATTTATACCCCCATGAGTGGAAGTGCCCTATGCTCTCTAAGCTGTGTTTTTCAGATGTTTCAGGACTCACCGGACACTTCTCCAGAGTGGCTCTTGGCAATTTACATCCCGCCCATCAGTGTAGCAAGGCTCCCATTTCTCCATGGCCTGTCCTGCATTTCTGGTTTTGACACTTTTTTCAGCATGGCCCTTTTGACCGATGGGAAGCGAGACTTCTCTGTAGCGCTGATTTGCCTTTCCAGGTTGCTTGGTTGGCCAAAAAGGGCGTATGCGTTTTTTCCTGAATATATTCAGGAAAAAACGCATACGCCCTTTTTGGCCAAGGGCATCATTGTCAACGTTTTGCCGCTTTTCATGTGCTTTAAAGGCGATTCGTATCTACCTCCTGAAATCTGTTTCCTGCAATTCTGCCTTGATTTCAAATCCTCTTCTTTGCCTTCCCTCAATATATTTGTGGACGAGAGTTATCATTTATAACTCTGCAGGTTTGTGAATTGCAGTGCCCTGAACCTCCATTTTACAACTCGTTTTTATGGGAGCTGGCCGCAAAATCGCAGAATGGCTTCAGGCCCTGTTCTGGTTCCGGGGGTCAGGCTGAGCCTGTGGTTAATTCTTCTTTCTGATGGGAAAATAGAGTGACCTGTGCCTGTCACAACACCAAGAGCTAGTCTCTCGTTGGTTCCACGTCTTCCCGTTTATCCTCAGGACAAATTGCAACCTCTACGGAACAGGAGGTTAAAGGTGCTGATGCTCCAAGTAGGGAGCTTGCTAGTAAAGCGGCTGGAATGGCGAACCCGGGCACAAGGAGATGAGAAATGAGGTGCGTTTTAGAAACCTTTCCCCATCACACGGTGTACCATCTTCTGGGTTTCTCATGCATGTTTTTGATGTAGGAAGATGCCCTTGAACCTGGAGATTTGGGACCCATGCGATGGGTACCACGCAGTATTCCTTTAAAGGGTCTGCGTTTGCTCACCCAACCTCACCAAACCTCTCAGCCCCAAGAGTGTCCACCCTTATGTCTCATCCAGCTGTGCGTCTAGATATGGTCAATCCAGGTTGCATCACAGCCCCTGAACGCATTGTGTAAGAATTTCTCTCTCTTTCACTGTCTTTGTTTCATGGGTGTTTCAAAGTAATTTATTTTTATAATGGGGTTTAGCTGCTTTTCACTGCTGTGTTTATGCCGCTTTACACCCACTTGACACACTAACAGAGAGATATCAATACATAGGTTTTACGATTATTATTAATCAGATATATTCTTGTGCGGTGAATAGGGCGTGTTGAGTCCAGTTCTCTGAGCAAGGAGTAGGTCTTGTCTATTACATATTGGGTTTATGGAATGGTATCTGAGCTAATTTGATACCCTTGTTTTATGTATCACCCCACCTCACCTTTCCCGTTAAGCAGCCATAGTGTGTTTTCTGCATGTGTGACTCTGTTCTGTTTTGTAATTCAGTTCAAGTGTAACGGTTTTTACATTCCCTCTATCAGTGATACCTTATGAGAAGTGTCCTTTTCTGTGTGACTTATTTCACTTAGAATCGTCGTACCTAAATCCACTCATCATGCTGCTACTAACCTTACGACATTGATTTCCTGGCTGAGTGATATTCCATTGTACATAAGGACCACAACTTCTTTATCCATTTTTCTCTTTCCTGGGATATTTAAGGTGGAATGAAGTGGAGGTCCTGGTCAACAGAGCAGCCCTAAACTTTGGGGTGCTTGTGTCTTGCTGATTTTTCATTTTCCCAATTTATACCCCCATGAGTGGAAGTGCCCTATGCTCTCTAAGCTGTGTTTTTCAGATGTTTCAGGACTCACCGGACACTTCTCCAGAGTGGCTCTTGGCAATTTACATCCCGCCCATCAGTGTAGCAAGGCTCCCATTTCTCCATGGCCTGTCCTGCATTTCTGGTTTTGACACTTTTTTCAGCATGGCCCTTTTGACCGATGGGAAGCGAGACTTGTTTGTAGCGCTGATTTGCCTTTCCAGGTTGCTTGGTTGGCCAAAAAGGGCGTATGCGTTTTTTCCTGAATATATTCAGGAAAAAACGCATACGCCCTTTTTGGCCAAGGGCATCATTGTCAACGTTTTGCCGCTTTTCATGTGCTTTAAAGGCGATTCGTATCTACCTCCTGAAATCTGTTTCCTGCAATTCTGCCTTGATTTCAAATCCTCTTCTTTGCCTCCCCTCAATATATTTGTGGACGAGAGTTATCATTTATAACTCTGCAGGTTTGTGAATTGCAGTGCCCTGAACCTCCATTTTACAACTCGTTTTTATGGGAGCTGGCCGCAAAATCGCATAATGGCTTCAGGCCCTGTTCTGGTTCCGGGGGGCAGGCTGAGCGTGTGGTTAATTCTTCTTTCTGATGGGAAAATAGAGTGACCTGTGCCTGTCCCAACACCAAGAGCTAGTCTCACGTTGGTTCCACGTCTTCCCGTTTATCCTCAGGACAAATTGCAACCTGTACGGAACAGGAGGTTAAAGGTGCTGATGCTCCAAGTAGGGAGCTTGCTAGTAAAGCGGCTGGAATGGCGAACCCGGGCACAAGGAGATGAGAAATGAGGTGCGTTTTAGAAACCTTTCCCCATCACACGGTGTACCATCTTCTGGGTTTCTCATGCATGTTTTTGATGTAGGAAGATGCCCTTGAACCTGGAGATTTGGGACCCATGCGATGGGTACCACGCAGTATTCCTTTAAAGGGTCTGCGTTTGCTCACCCAACCTCACCAAACCTCTCAGCCCCAAGAGTGTCCACCCTTATGTCTCATCCAGCTGTGCGTCTAGATATGGTCAATCCAGGTTGCATCACAGCCCCTGAACGCATTGTGTAAGAATTTCTCTCTCTTTCACTGTCTTTGTTTCATGGGTGTTTCAAAGTAATTTATTTTTATAATGGGGTTTAGCTGCTTTTCACTGCTGTGTTTATGCCGCTTTACACCCACTTGACACACTAACAGAGAGATATCAATACATAGGTTTTACGATTATTATTAATCAGATATATTCTTGTGCGGTGAATAGGGCGTGTTGAGTCCAGTTCTCTGAGCAAGGAGTAGGTCTTGTCTATTACATATTGGGTTTATGGAACGGTATCTGAGCTAATTTGATACCCTTGTTTTATGTATCACCCCACCTCACCTTTCCCGTTAAGCAGCCATAGTGTGTTTTCTGCATGTGTGACTCTGTTCTGTTTTGTAATTCAGTTCAAGTGTAACGGTTTTTACATTCCCTCTATCAGTGATACCTTATGAGAAGTGTCCTTTTCTGTGTGACTTATTTCACTTAGAATCGTCGTACCTAAATCCACTCATCATGCTGCTACTAACCTTACGACATTGATTTCCTGGCTGAGTGATATTCCATTGTACATAAGGACCACAACTTCTTTATCCATTTTTCTCTTTCCTGGGATATTTAAGGTGGAATGAAGTGGAGGTCCTGGTCAACAGAGCAGCCCTAAACTTTGGGGTGCTTGTGTCTTGCTGATTTTTCATTTTCCCAATTTATACCCCCATGAGTGGAAGTGCCCTATGCTCTCTAAGCTGTGTTTTTCAGATGTTTCAGGACTCACCGGACACTTCTCCAGAGTGGCTCTTGGCAATTTACATCCCGCCCATCAGTGTAGCAAGGCTCCCATTTCTCCATGGCCTGTCCTGCATTTCTGGTTTTGACACTTTTTTCAGCATGGCCCTTTTGACCGATGGGAAGCGAGACTTGTTTGTAGCGCTGATTTGCCTTTCCAGGTTGCTTGGTTGGCCAAAAAGGGCGTATGCGTTTTTTCCTGAATATATTCAGGAAAAAACGCATACGCCCTTTTTGGCCAAGGGCATCATTGTCAACGTTTTGCCGCTTTTCATGTGCTTTAAAGGCGATTCGTATCTACCTCCTGAAATCTGTTTCCTGCAATTCTGCCTTGATTTCAAATCCTCTTCTTTGCCTCCCCTCAATATATTTGTGGACGAGAGTTATCATTTATAACTCTGCAGGTTTGTGAATTGCAGTGCCCTGAACCTCCATTTTACAACTCGTTTTTATGGGAGCTGGCCGCAAAATCGCATAATGGCTTCAGGCCCTGTTCTGGTTCCGGGGAGCAGGCTGAGCCTGTGGTTAATTCTTCTTTCTGATGGGAAAATAGAGTGACCTGTGCCTGTCCCAACACCAAGAGCTAGTCTCACGTTGGTTCCACGTCTTCCCGTTTATGCTCAGGACAAATTGCAACCTGTACGGAACAGGAGGTTAAAGGTGCTGATGCTCCAAGTAGGGAGCTTGCTAGTAAAGCGGCTGGAATGGCGAACCCGGGCACAAGGAGATGAGAAATGAGGTGCGTTTTAGAAACCTTTCCCCATCACACGGTGTACCATCTTCTGGGTTTCTCATGCATGTTTTTGATGTAGGAAGATGCCCTTGAACCTGGAGATTTGGGACCCATGCGATGGGTACCACGCAGTATTCCTTTAAAGGGTCTGCGTTTGCTCACCCAACCTCACCAAACCTCTCAGCCCCAAGAGTGTCCACCCTTATGTCTCATCCAGCTGTGCGTCTAGATATGGTCAATCCAGGTTGCATCACAGCCCCTGAACGCATTGTGTAAGAATTTCTCTCTCTTTCACTGTCTTTGTTTCATGGGTGTTTCAAAGTAATTTATTTTTATAATGGGGTTTAGCTGCTTTTCACTGCTGTGTTTATGCCGCTTTACACCCACTTGACACACTAACAGAGAGATATCAATACATAGGTTTTACGATTATTATTAATCAGATATATTCTTGTGCGGTGAATAGGGCGTGTTGAGTCCAGTTCTCTGAGCAAGGAGTAGGTCTTGTCTATTACATATTGGGTTTATGGAATGGTATCTGAGCTAATTTGATACCCTTGTTTTATGTATCACCCCACCTCACCTTTCCCGTTAAGCAGCCATAGTGTGTTTTCTGCATGTGTGACTCTGTTCTGTTTTGTAATTCAGTTCAAGTGTAACGGTTTTTACATTCCCTCTATCAGTGATACCTTATGAGAAGTGTCCTTTTCTGTGTGACTTATTTCACTTAGAATCGTCGTACCTAAATCCACTCATCATGCTGCTACTAACCTTACGACATTGATTTCCTGGCTGAGTGATATTCCATTGTACATAAGGACCACAACTTCTTTATCCATTTTTCTCTTTCCTGGGATATTTAAGGTGGAATGAAGTGGAGGTCCTGGTCAACAGAGCAGCCCTAAACTTTGGGGTGCTTGTGTCTTGCTGATTTTTCATTTTCCCAATTTATACCCCCATGAGTGGAAGTGCCCTATGCTCTCTAAGCTGTGTTTTTCAGATGTTTCAGGACTCACCGGACACTTCTCCAGAGTGGCTCTTGGCAATTTACATCCCGCCCATCAGTGTAGCAAGGCTCCCATTTCTCCATGGCCTGTCCTGCATTTCTGGTTTTGACACTTTTTTCAGCATGGCCCTTTTGACCGATGGGAAGCGAGACTTGTTTGTAGCGCTGATTTGCCTTTCCAGGTTGCTTGGTTGGCCAAAAAGGGCGTATGCGTTTTTTCCTGAATATATTCAGGAAAAAACGCATACGCCCTTTTTGGCCAAGGGCATCATTGTCAACGTTTTGCCGCTTTTCATGTGCTTTAAAGGCGATTCGTATCTACCTCCTGAAATCTGTTTCCTGCAATTCTGCCTTGATTTCAAATCCTCTTCTTTGCCTCCCCTCAATATATTTGTGGACGAGAGTTATCATTTATAACTCTGCAGGTTTGTGAATTGCAGTGCCCTGAACCTCCATTTTACAACTCGTTTTTATGGGAGCTGGCCGCAAAATCGCATAATGGCTTCAGGCCCTGTTCTGGTTCCGGGGGGCAGGCTGAGCGTGTGGTTAATTCTTCTTTCTGATGGGAAAATAGAGTGACCTGTGCCTGTCCCAACACCAAGAGCTAGTCTCACGTTGGTTCCACGTCTTCCCGTTTATCCTCAGGACAAATTGCAACCTGTACGGAACAGGAGGTTAAAGGTGCTGATGCTCCAAGTAGGGAGCTTGCTAGTAAAGCGGCTGGAATGGCGAACCCGGGCACAAGGAGATGAGAAATGAGGTGCGTTTTAGAAACCTTTCCCCATCACACGGTGTACCATCTTCTGGGTTTCTCATGCATGTTTTTGATGTAGGAAGATGCCCTTGAACCTGGAGATTTGGGACCCATGCGATGGGTACCACGCAGTATTCCTTTAAAGGGTCTGCGTTTGCTCACCCAACCTCACCAAACCTCTCAGCCCCAAGAGTGTCCACCCTTATGTCTCATCCAGCTGTGCGTCTAGATATGGTCAATCCAGGTTGCATCACAGCCCCTGAACGCATTGTGTAAGAATTTCTCTCTCTTTCACTGTCTTTGTTTCATGGGTGTTTCAAAGTAATTTATTTTTATAATGGGGTTTAGCTGCTTTTCACTGCTGTGTTTATGCCGCTTTACACCCACTTGACACACTAACAGAGAGATATCAATACATAGGTTTTACGATTATTATTAATCAGATATATTCTTGTGCGGTGAATAGGGCGTGTTGAGTCCAGTTCTCTGAGCAAGGAGTAGGTCTTGTCTATTACATATTGGGTTTATGGAACGGTATCTGAGCTAATTTGATACCCTTGTTTTATGTATCACCCCACCTCACCTTTCCCGTTAAGCAGCCATAGTGTGTTTTCTGCATGTGTGACTCTGTTCTGTTTTGTAATTCAGTTCAAGTGTAACGGTTTTTACATTCCCTCTATCAGTGATACCTTATGAGAAGTGTCCTTTTCTGTGTGACTTATTTCACTTAGAATCGTCGTACCTAAATCCACTCATCATGCTGCTACTAACCTTACGACATTGATTTCCTGGCTGAGTGATATTCCATTGTACATAAGGACCACAACTTCTTTATCCATTTTTCTCTTTCCTGGGATATTTAAGGTGGAATGAAGTGGAGGTCCTGGTCAACAGAGCAGCCCTAAACTTTGGGGTGCTTGTGTCTTGCTGATTTTTAATTTTCCCAATTTATACCCCCATGAGTGGAAGTGCCCTATGCTCTCTAAGCTGTGTTTTTCAGATGTTTCAGGACTCACCGGACACTTCTCCAGAGTGGCTCTTGGCAATTTACATCCCGCCCATCAGTGTAGCAAGGCTCCCATTTCTCCATGGCCTGTCCTGCATTTCTGGTTTTGACACTTTTTTCAGCATGGCCCTTTTGACCGATGGGAAGCGAGACTTCTCTGTAGCGCTGATTTGCCTTTCCAGGTTGCTTGGTTGGCCAAAAAGGGCGTATGCGTTTTTTCCTGAATATATTCAGGAAAAAACGCATACGCCCTTTTTGGCCAAGGGCATCATTGTCAACGTTTTGCCGCTTTTCATGTGCTTTAAAGGCGATTCGTATCTACCTCCTGAAATCTGTTTCCTGCAATTCTGCCTTGATTTCAAATCCTCTTCTTTGCCTTCCCTCAATATATTTGTGGACGAGAGTTATCATTTATAACTCTGCACGTTTGTGAATTGCAGTGCCCTGAACCTCCATTTTACAACTCGTTTTTATGGGAGCTGGCCGCAAAATCGCAGAATGGCTTCAGGCCCTGTTCTGGTTCCGGGGGTCAGGCTGAGCCTGTGGTTAATTCTTCTTTCTGATGGGAAAATAGAGTGACCTGTGCCTGTCACAACACCAAGAGCTAGTCTCTCGTTGGTTCCACGTCTTCCCGTTTATCCTCAGGACAAATTGCAACCTCTACGGAACAGGAGGTTAAAGGTGCTGATGCTCCAAGTAGGGAGCTTGCTAGTAAAGCGGCTGGAATGGCGAACCCGGGCACAAGGAGATGAGAAATGAGGTGCGTTTTAGAAACCTTTCCCCATCACACGGTGTACCATCTTCTGGGTTTCTCATGCATGTTTTTGATGTAGGAAGATGCCCTTGAACCTGGAGATTTGGGACCCATGCGATGGGTACCACGCAGTATTCCTTTAAAGGGTCTGCGTTTGCTCACCCAACCTCACCAAACCTCTCAGCCCCAAGAGTGTCCACCCTTATGTCTCATCCAGCTGTGCGTCTAGATATGGTCAATCCAGGTTGCATCACAGCCCCTGAACGCATTGTGTAAGAATTTCTCTCTCTTTCACTGTCTTTGTTTCATGGGTGTTTCAAAGTAATTTATTTTTATAATGGGGTTTAGCTGCTTTTCACTGCTGTGTTTATGCCGCTTTACACCCACTTGACACACTAACAGAGAGATATCAATACATAGGTTTTACGATTATTATTAATCAGATATATTCTTGTGCGGTGAATAGGGCGTGTTGAGTCCAGTTCTCTGAGCAAGGAGTAGGTCTTGTCTATTACATATTGGGTTTATGGAATGGTATCTGAGCTAATTTGATACCCTTGTTTTATGTATCACCCCACCTCACCTTTCCCGTTAAGCAGCCATAGTGTGTTTTCTGCATGTGTGACTCTGTTCTGTTTTGTAATTCAGTTCAAGTGTAACGGTTTTTACATTCCCTCTATCAGTGATACCTTATGAGAAGTGTCCTTTTCTGTGTGACTTATTTCACT
>NW_028121506.1:0-10754 GCF_965194805.1 Balaenoptera borealis
CCTAAGATTGCTACCAATGAACATATTTCCACAGAAAAAGACACTCACAGACTTATAAACTAATTGTTAGCCAAAATGAAAGGTGGGAGGATGGGTAAATTAGGACTATGGGGTTAACATACATATACTAATGTATGTTAAGTGTATAAAAACATATAACAGATAAACTGTATGAATTATATAATCACCAATACCTTTAAAATATACATTCTGTAATAACATACATGGTAACAGAATCCGAAGATGAACAGACATATGTAGGAATCATTGAGCAGTTTCTGTACAGCCAGACAATCAAAACACTCTAATCAAATTTACTCCGATAAGAAATAGAAATTTAATTTAAAAAACAAACCTAAGTAAGGAGACATAAACTTCTGGGGGCTTGTCCCAGCACATTCCACTCTAATTTACAACCTCGGAACACTACCACCAGGAAGATTCTGTTGCCCTAGTAACAAGAGATGAGAACGTAATAATGCTGCCGCCTTGTGGCTCTTTCCCACAACAGCAGCTTTAAACCCAGTGCTAATGGTTGCTTAATAGTCACATGGACTGCAGGGCTCTAAATGACACCTGCCCTGAAAAATGCCCTGGGGTAGGGAATAGGCAAGAATATTCAACACATGAGAAATTTTTCAAGAAGTCAATAAGAGGAGGGAAGTTGTACTCACTCTTTAAAAAGAAAGGAAAAGAAAAAAAAGGACATGCCTAAAGCTCAGTAGAATGAATTATTAGACACATGCAAATTCAAATTCAAAAAGGTTTCAGCTCACACCAGTCGTTTCCATCAGCAAAATGTCTACAAACTATAAATGCTGAAGGGGTTTTAGAGAACTGTGTACCTTCTTGCTGCTGGTGGGATGTAAAGTGGTAACAGCACTAACGCAAACTGAATGGAGTTTCTTGAAAAGGTAAAAATTGAGCTACCATATGATGCGGCAGGTCACCTTTTGGGCCTATAACCTAAGACCACCTAAATCGGAAAGACACAGGCAGGCAAAGGTGCACTGCAGCAATATTGAAATAGCCAAGACATGGAAGCAGAAAAAGGGTTCATAAACAGATGAATGGACAAAAAAGAAGTGGTATACGTACCAAATAGCATAGTAGCCTTGGGAAAAAAATGAACAATACCGTTTTCCGGACTACAGTTGAGCCTAGAAATAATCATATAAGGTTAAGTAACTCAAAAGGGTACGACAAATATCCTATGATAACATTTATACATGTTATCCTACGATTGCTACCAATGAACATATTTCCACAGAAAAGACACTCACAGACTTATGAAATAAACTAATGGTTAGCCAAAATGAAAGGTGGGAGGATGGGTAAATTAGGACTATGGGGTTAACATACATATACTAATGTATGTTAAGTGTATAAAAACATGTAACAGATAAACTGTATGAATTATATAATCACCAATACCTTTAAAATATACATTTTGTAATCACATACATGGTAAGAGGACCCGAAGATGAACAGAAATATGTATGAATCACTGAGCAGATCCTGTACAGCCAGGCAATCAAAACACTCTAATCAAATTTACTCCGATAAGAAATAGAAATTAAATTTAAAAAAACAAACATAAGTAAGGAGACATAAACTTCTGGGGGCTTGTCCCAGCACATTCCACTCTAATTTACAACCTCGGAACACTACCTCCAGGAAGATTCTGTTGCCCTAGTAACAAGAGATGAGAACGTAATAATGCTGCTGCCTTGTGGCTCTTTCCCACAACAGCAGCTTTAAACCCAGTGCTAATGTTTGCTTAATAGTCACAAGGACTGCAGGGCTCTAAATGACACCTGCCCTTAAAAATGCCCTGGGGTAGGGAATAGGCAAGAAAATTCAACACATTAGAAATTTTTCAAGAAGTCAATAAGAGGAGGGAAGTTGTACTCACTCTTTAAAAAAAAAGGAAAAGAGAAAAAAGGACATTCCTAAACCTCAGTATAAGGAATTATTAGACACATGCAAATGCAAATTCAAAAAGGTTTCAGCTCACACCAGTCATTTCCATCAGCAAAATGTCTACAAACTATAAATGCTGAAGGAGTTTTAGAGAACTGTGTACCTTCTAGATCCTGGTTGGATGTAAAGTGGTAACAGCACTAACGCAAACTGAATTGAGCTGTTGAAAAGGTAAAAATTGAGCTACCATATGATGCGGCAGGTCACCTTTTGGGCCTATAACCTAAGACCACCTGAATCGGAAAGACACAGGCAGGCAAATGAGCACTGCAGTAATATTGAAATAGCCAAGACATGGAAGCAGAAAAAAGGTTCATAAACAGATGAATGGACAAAGAGGAAGTGGTATACGTACCAAATAGAATAGTAGCCTCGGGAAAAAAATGAACAATGCCGTTTTCAGGACTACAGTTGAGCCTAGAAATAATCATATAAGGTTAAGTAACTCAAAAGGGTACGACAAATATCCTATGATAACATTTATACATGTTATCCTAAGATAGCTACCAATGAACATATTTCCACAGAAAAAGACACTCACAGACTTATGAAATAAACTAATGGTTAGACAAAATGAAAGGTGGGAGGATGGGTAAACTAGGACTATGGGGTTAACATACATATACTAATGTATGTTAAGTGTATAAAAACATATAACAGATAAACTGTATGAATTATATAATCACCAATACCTTTAAAATATACATTCTGTAATCACATACATGGTAACAGAATCCGAAGATTAACAGACATATGTAGGAATCATTGAGCAGTTTCTGTACAGCCAGACAATCAAACACTCTAATCAAATTTACTCAGATAAGAAATAGAAATTAAATTTAAAAAACAAACCTAAGTAAGGAGACATAAACTTCTGGGGGCTTGTCCCAGCACATTCCACTCTAATTTACAACCTTGGAACACTACCTCCAGGAAGATTCTGTTGCCCTAGTAACAAGAGATGAGAACGTAATAATGCTGCCACCTTGTGGCTCTTTCCCACAACAGCAGCTTTAAACCCAGTGCTAATGGTTGCTTAATAGTCACATGGACTGCAGGGCTCTCAATGACACCTGCCCTGAAAAATGCCCTGGGGTAGGGAATAGGCAAGAAAATTCAACACATGAGAAATTTTTCAAGAAGTCAATAAGAGGAGGGAAGTTGTACTCACTCTTTAAAAAAAAGGAAAAGAAAAAAAAGGACATGCCTAAAGCTCAGTATAAGGAATTATTAGACACATGCAAATTCAAATTCAAAAAGGTTTCAGCTCACACCAGTCATTTCCATCAGCAAAATGTCTATAAACTATAAATGCTGAAGGGGTTTTAGAGAACTGTGTACCTTCTAGCTGCTGGTGGGATGTAAAGTGGGAACAGCACTAACGCAAACTGAATGGAGCTTCTTGAAAAGGTAAAAATTGAGCTACCATATGATGCAGCAGGTCACCCTTTGGGCCTATAACCTAAGACCACCTGAATCGGAAAGACACGGGCAGGCAAATGAGCACTGCAGCAATATTGAAATAGCAAAGACATGGAAGCAGAAAAAAGGTTCATAAACAGATGAATGGACAAAGAAGAAGTAGTATACGTACCAAATAGAATAGTAGCCTGGGGGAAAAAATGAACAACGCCGTTTTCAGGACTACAGTTGAGCCTAGAAATAATCATATAAGGTTAAGTAACTCAAAAGGGTACGACAAATATCCTATGATAATATTTATACATGTTATCCTAAGATTGCTACCAATGAACATATTTCCACAGAAAAAGACACTCACAGACTTATGAAATAAACTAATGGTTAGCAAAATGAAAGGTGGGAGGATGGGTAAATTAGGACTATGGGGTTAACATACATATACTAATGTATGTTAAGTGTATAACAACATATAACAGATAAACTGTATGAATTATATAATCACCAATACCTTTAAAATATACATTTTGTAATCACATACATGGTAACAGGACCCGAAGATGAACAGACATATGTATGAATCATTGAGCAGATCCTGTACAGCCAGGCAATCAAAACACTCTAATCAAATTTACGCTGATAAGAAATAGAAATGAAATTTAAAAAACAAACATAAGTAAGGAGACATAAACTTCTGGGGGCTTGTCCCAGCACATTCCACTCTAATTTACAACCTCAGAACACTACCTCCAGGAAGATTCTGTTGCCCTAGTAACAAGAGTTGAGAACGTAATAATGCTGCCGCCTTGTGGCTGTTTCCCACAACAGCAGCTTTAAACCCAGTGCTAATGGTTGCTTAATAGTCACAACGACTGCAGGGGTCTAAATGACACCTGCCCTCAAAAAGTGCCCTTGGGTAGGGAATAGGCAAGAAAATTCAACACATGAGAAATTTTTCAAAAAGTGAATATGAAGAGGGAAGTTGTACTCACACTTTAACAAAAAAAGGAAAAGAAGAAAAAGGATATGCCTAAAGATCAGTATAAGGAATTATTCGCCACATGCGTATCCAACCTCCATAAAGGTTTCAGCTCACAACAGACAAATGGCCATCAGCAAAAGTCTACAAACTATAAATGCTGAAGGTGTTTTAGAGAAATGTGTACCTTCTATCTGCCGCTGGGATGTAAAGTGGTAACAGCACTAACGCAAACTGAATGGAGCCGCTTGAAAAGGTAGAAATTGAGCTACCATATGATGCGGCAGGGCACCTCTCGGGCTTATAACCTAAGACCACCAGAATCGGAAAGACACAGGCAGTCAAATGTGCACTGCAGCAATACTGAAATAGCCAAGACATGGAAGCAAAAAAAGGTCCATAAACAGATGAATGGACAGAGAAGAAGTGGTATATGGACAGAATGGAATAGTAGCCTCGGGAAAAAAATGAACAATGCCGTTTTCAGGACTACAGTAGAGCCTAGAAATAATAATATAAGGTTAAGTAAGTCAAAAGGGTATGACAAATATCCTATGATATCATTTATACATGTTACCCTAAGATTGCTACCAATGAACATATTTCCACAGAAAAAGACACTCACAGACTTATGAAATAAACTAATGCTTAGCCAAAATGAAAGGGGGGAGGATGGGTAAATTAGGACTATGGGATTAACATAAATATACTAATGTATGTTACATGCATATAAACATATAACAGATAAACTATATGAATTATATAATCACCAATACCTTTAAAATATACATTCTGTATTCACATACATGGTAACAGAATCCGAAGATGAACAGACATATGTAGGAATCATTGAGCAGATTCTGTACAGCCAGACAATCAAAAGACTCTAATCAAATTTACTCCGATAAGAAATAGAAATTAAATTTAAAAAACAAACATAAGTAAGGAGACATAAACTTCTGGAGGCTTGTCCCAGCACATTCCACTCTAATTTACAACCTCGGAACACTACCTCCAGGAAGACTCTGTTGCCATAGTAACAAGAGTTGAGAACGTAATAATGCTGCCGCCTTGTGGCTGTTTCCCACAACAGCAGCTTTAAACCCAGTGCTAATGGTTGCTTAATAGTCAAAACGACTGCAGGGGTCTAAATGACACCTGCCCTCAAAAAATGCCCTGGGGTAGGGAATACGCAAGAAAATTCAACACATGAGAAATTTTTCAAAAAGTGAATATGAAGAGGGAAGTTGTACTCACACTTTAACAAAAAAAGGAAAAGAAGAAAAAGGATATGCCTAAAGATCAGTATAAGGAATTATTCGCCACATGCGTATCCAACCTCCAAAAAGGTTTCAGCTCACACCAGTCAAATGGCCATCAGCAAAAAGTCTACAAACTATAAATGCTGAAGGGGTTCTAGAGAAACGTATACCTTCTATCTGCTGCTGGGATGTAAAGTGGTAACAGCACTAACGCAAACTGAATGGAGCTGCTTGAAAAGGTAAAAATTGAGCTACCATATGATGCGGCAGGGCACCTCTTTGGCTTATAACCTAAGACTACCAGAATCGGAAAGACACAGGCAGTCAAATGTGCACTGCAGCAATATAGAAATAGCAAAGACATGGAAGCAAAAAAAATGTCTATAAACAGATGAATGGACAGAGAAGAAGTGGTATTTGGACAGAATGCAATAGTAGCCTCGGGGAAAAAATGAACAATGCCGTTTTAAGGACTAGAGTTGAGCCTAGAAATAATCATATAAGGTTAAGTAAGTCAAAAGGGTATGACAAATATCCTATGATATCATTTATACATGTTATCCTAAGATTGCTACCAATGAACATATTTCCACAGAGAAAGACACTCACAGACTTATGAAATAAACTAATTGTTAGCCAAAATGAAAGGTGGGAGGATGGGTAAATTAGGACTATGGGGTTAACATACATATACTAATGTATGTTAAGTGTATAAAAACATATAACAGATAAACTGTATGAATTATATAATCACCAATACCTTTAAAATATACATTCTGTAATAACATACATGGTAACAGAATCCGAAGATGAACAGACATATGTAGGAATCATTGAGCAGTTTCTGTACAGCCAGACAATCAAAACACTCTAATCAAATTTACTCCGATAAGAAATAGAAATTTAATTTAAAAAACAAACCTAAGTAAGGAGACATAAACTTCTGGGGGCTTGTCCCAGCACATTCCACTCTAATTTACAACCTCGGAACACTACCACCAGGAAGATTCTGTTGCCCTAGTAACAAGAGATGAGAACGTAATAATGCTGCCGCCTTGTGGCTCTTTCCCACAACAGCAGCTTTAAACCCAGTGCTAATGGTTGCTTAATAGTCACATGGACTGCAGGGCTCTAAATGACACCTGCCCTGAAAAATGCCCAGGGGTAGGGAATAGGCAAGAATATTCAACACATGAGAAATTTTTCAAGAAGTCAATAAGAGGAGGGAAGTTGTACTCACTCTTTAAAAAAAAAGGAAAAGAAAAAAAAGGACATGCCTAAAGCTCAGTAGAATGAATTATTAGACACATGCAAATTCAAATTCAAAAAGGTTTCAGCTCACACCAGTCGTTTCCATCAGCAAAATGACTACAAACTATAAATGCTGAAGGGGTTTTAGAGAACTGTGTACCTTCTAGCTGCTGGTGGGATGTAAAGTGGTAACAGCACTAACGCAAACTGAATGGAGTTTCTTGAAAAGGTAAAAATTGAGCTACCATATGATGCGGCAGGTCACCTTTTGGGCCTATAACCTAAGACCACCTAAATCGGAAAGACACAGGCAGGCAAAGGTGCACTGCAGCAATATTGAAATAGCCAAGACATGGAAGCAGAAAAAGGGTTCATAAACAGATGAATGGACAAAAAAGAAGTGGTATACGTACCAAATAGCATAGTAGCCTTGGGAAAAAAATGAACAATACCGTTTTCCGGACTACAGTTGAGCCTAGAAATAATCATATAAGGTTAAGTAACTCAAAAGGGTACGACAAATATCCTATGATAACATTTATACATGTTATCCTACGATTGCTACCAATGAACATATTTCCACAGAAAAGACACTCACAGACTTATGAAATAAACTAATGGTTAGCCAAAATGAAAGGTGGGAGGATGGGTAAATTAGGACTATGGGGTTAACATACATATACTAATGTATGTTAAGTGTATAAAAACATGTAACAGATAAACTGTATGAATTATATAATCACCAATACCTTTAAAATATACATTTTGTAATCACATACATGGTAAGAGGACCCGAAGATGAACAGAAATATGTATGAATCACTGAGCAGATCCTGTACAGCCAGGCAATCAAAACACTCTAATCAAATTTACTCCGATAAGAAATAGAAATTAAATTTAAAAAAACAAACATAAGTAAGGAGACATAAACTTCTGGGGGCTTGTCCCAGCACATTCCACTCTAATTTACAACCTCGGAACACTACCTCCAGGAAGATTCTGTTGCCCTAGTAACAAGAGATGAGAACGTAATAATGCTGCTGCCTTGTGGCTCTTTCCCACAACAGCAGCTTTAAACCCAGTGCTAATGTTTGCTTAATAGTCACAAGGACTGCAGGGCTCTAAATGACACCTGCCCTTAAAAATGCCCTGGGGTAGGGAATAGGCAAGAAAATTCAACACATTAGAAATTTTTCAAGAAGTCAATAAGAGGAGGGAAGTTGTACTCACTCTTTAAAAAAAAAGGAAAAGAGAAAAAAGGACATTCCTAAACCTCAGTATAAGGAATTATTAGACACATGCAAATGCAAATTCAAAAAGGTTTCAGCTCACACCAGTCATTTCCATCAGCAAAATGTCTACAAACTATAAATGCTGAAGGAGTTTTAGAGAACTGTGTACCTTCTAGATCCTGGTTGGATGTAAAGTGGTAACAGCACTAACGCAAACTGAATTGAGCTGTTGAAAAGGTAAAAATTGAGCTACCATATGATGCGGCAGGTCACCTTTTGGGCCTATAACCTAAGACCACCTGAATCGGAAAGACACAGGCAGGCAAATGAGCACTGCAGTAATATTGAAATAGCCAAGACATGGAAGCAGAAAAAAGGTTCATAAACAGATGAATGGACAAAGAGGAAGTGGTATACGTACCAAATAGAATAGTAGCCTCGGGAAAAAAATGAACAATGCCGTTTTCAGGACTACAGTTGAGCCTAGAAATAATCATATAAGGTTAAGTAACTCAAAAGGGTACGACAAATATCCTATGATAACATTTATACATGTTATCCTAAGATAGCTACCAATGAACATATTTCCACAGAAAAAGACACTCACAGACTTATGAAATAAACTAATGGTTAGACAAAATGAAAGGTGGGAGGATGGGTAAACTAGGACTATGGGGTTAACATACATATACTAATGTATGTTAAGTGTATAAAAACATATAACAGATAAACTGTATGAATTATATAATCACCAATACCTTTAAAATATACATTCTGTAATCACATACATGGTAACAGAATCCGAAGATTAACAGACATATGTAGGAATCATTGAGCAGTTTCTGTACAGCCAGACAATCAAACACTCTAATCAAATTTACTCAGATAAGAAATAGAAATTAAATTTAAAAAACAAACCTAAGTAAGGAGACATAAACTTCTGGGGGCTTGTCCCAGCACATTCCACTCTAATTTACAACCTTGGAACACTACCTCCAGGAAGATTCTGTTGCCCTAGTAACAAGAGATGAGAACGTAATAATGCTGCCACCTTGTGGCTCTTTCCCACAACAGCAGCTTTAAACCCAGTGCTAATGGTTGCTTAATAGTCACATGGACTGCAGGGCTCTCAATGACACCTGCCCTGAAAAATGCCCTGGGGTAGGGAATAGGCAAGAAAATTCAACACATGAGAAATTTTTCAAGAAGTCAATAAGAGGAGGGAAGTTGTACTCACTCTTTAAAAAAAAGGAAAAGAAAAAAAAGGACATGCCTTAAGCTCAGTATAAGGAATTATTAGACACATGCAAATTCAAATTCAAAAAGGTTTCAGCTCACACCAGTCATTTCCATCAGCAAAATGTCTATAAACTATAAATGCTGAAGGGGTTTTAGAGAACTGTGTACCTTCTAGCTGCTGGTGGGATGTAAAGTGGGAACAGCACTAACGCAAACTGAATGGAGCTTCTTGAAAAGGTAAAAATTGAGCTACCATATGATGCAGCAGGTCACCCTTTGGGCCTATAACCTAAGACCACCTGAATCGGAAAGACACGGGCAGGCAAATGAGCACTGCAGCAATATTGAAATAGCAAAGACATGGAAGCAGAAAAAAGGTTCATAAACAGATGAATGGACAAAGAAGAAGTAGTATACGTACCAAATAGAATAGTAGCCTGGGGAAAAAAATGAACAACGCCGTTTTCAGGACTACAGTTGAGCCTAGAAATAATCATATAAGGTTAAGTAACTCAAAAGGGTACGACAAATATCCTATGATAATATTTATACATGTTATCCTAAGATTGCTACCAATGAACATATTTCCACAGAAAAAGACACTCACAGACTTATGAAATAAACTAATGGTTAGCAAAATGAAAGGTGGGAGGATGGGTAAATTAGGACTATGGGGTTAACATACATATACTAATGTATGTTAAGTGTATAACAACATATAACAGATAAACTGTATGAATTATATAATCACCAATACCTTTAAAATATACATTTTGTAATCACATACATGGTAACAGGACCCGAAGATGAACAGACATATGTATGAATCATTGAGCAGATCCTGTACAGCCAGGCAATCAAAACACTCTAATCAAATTTACGCTGATAAGAAATAGAAATGAAATTTAAAAAACAAACATAAGTAAGGAGACATAAACTTCTGGGGGCTTGTCCCAGCACATTCCACTCTAATTTACAACCTCAGAACACTACCTCCAGGAAGATTCTGTTGCCCTAGTAACAAGAGTTGAGAACGTAATAATGCTGCCGCCTTGTGGCTGTTTCCCACAACAGCAGCTTTAAACCCAGTGCTAATGGTTGCTTAATAGTCACAACGACTGCAGGGGTCTAAATGACACCTGCCCTCAAAAAGTGCCCTTGGGTAGGGAATAGGCAAGAAAATTCAACACATGAGAAATTTTTCAAAAAGTGAATATGAAGAGGGAAGTTGTACTCACACTTTAACAAAAAAAGGAAAAGAAGAAAAAGGATATGCCTAAAGATCAGTATAAGGAATTATTCGCCACATGCGTATCCAACCTCCATAAAGGTTTCAGCTCACAACAGACAAATGGCCATCAGCAAAAGTCTACAAACTATAAATGCTGA
>NW_028121505.1:0-10697 GCF_965194805.1 Balaenoptera borealis
GTAGGTCTTGTCTATTACATATTGGGTTTATGGAACGGTCTCTGAGCTAATTTGAAACCCTTGTTTTATGCATCACCCCACCTCACCTTTCCCGTTAAGCAGCCATAGTGTGTTTTCTAAACGTGTGACTCTGTTCTGTTTTGTAATTCAGTTCAAGGGTAGCGGTTTTACATTCCCTCTATAAGTGATATCTTATGATAAGTGTCGTTTTCTGTGTGGCTTATTTCACTTAGAATCGTCGTACCTAAATCCACTCATCATGCTGCTACTAGCCTTATGACGTTGATTTCATGGCTGAGTGATATTCCATTGTACAAAAGGACCACAACTTCTTTATCCATTTTTCTCTTTCCTGGGATATTTAAGGTGTAACGAAGTGGAGGTTCTTGTCAACAGAGCAGCCCTAAACTTTGGGGTGCCTGTGCCTTGCTGATTTTTAGTTTTCCCAATTTATACGCCCGTGAGTGGAAGTGCCCTATGCTCTCTAAGCTGAGTGTTTTCGATGTTTCAGGACACACCGTACACTTCTGCAGAGTGGCTGTTGGCAATTTACATCCCGCCCATCAGCGTAGCAAGGCTCCCGTTTCTCCATGGCCTGTCCTGCATTTCTGGTTTTGACACTTTATTCAGCATGGCCCTTTTGACCGATGGGAAGCGAGACTTCTTTGTAGCGCTGATTTGCCTTTCCAGGTTGCTTGGTTGGCCAAAAAGGGCGTATGCGTTTTTTCCTGAATATATTCAGGAAAAAACGCATACGCCCTTTTTGGCCAAGGGCATCATTGTCGAGGTTTTGCCGCTTTTCCCGTGCTTTAAAGGCGATTCGAATCTTCCTCCTGAAATCTGTTTCCTGCAATTCTGCCTTGCTTTCAAATCCTCTTTGTTGTCTTCCGTCAATATATTTGTGGACGAGAGTTATCATTTATAACTCTGCAGGTTTGTGAATTGCAGTGCCCCTGAGCTCCATTTTTCAACTCGCTTTCTTGGGAGCTGGCCGCAAAAGCGCAGGATTGCTTCAGGCCCTATTCTGGTCCCGGGCGGCAGGCTGAGCCTGTGGTTAATTCTTCTTCCTGATGGGAAAATAGAGTGACCTGTGCCTGTCCCAACACCTAGAGCTAGTGTCTCATTGGTTCCCCCTCTTCCCGTTCATCCTCAGGACAAATTGCAACCTGTACGGAACAGGAGGTTAAAGGTGCTGATTCTCCAAGGAGGGAGATTGCTAGTAAAGCGGCTGGAATGGCGAACCCGAGCACAAGGAGATGAGAAATGAGGTGCGTGTTAGAAACCTTTCCCGATCACACGGTGTACCATCTTCTGGGATTCTCATGCATGTTTTCGATGTAGGAAGATGCCCTTGAACCTGGAGATTTGGGACCCATGGGATGGGTACCACGCAGTATTACTCTAAAGGGTCTGCGTTTGCTCACCCAACCTCACCAAACCTCTCAGCCCCAAGAGTGTCCACCCTTATGCCTCAATCAGCTGTGGGTCTAGATATGGTCAATCCAGGTGGCATCACAGCCCTTGAACGAATTTTGTAAGAATTTCTCTCTCTTTCACTGTCTTTGTTTCACGGGTTTTTAAAAGTAATGGATTTTTATAAAGGGGTTTAGCTGTTTTTTACTGCTGTGTTTATGCCGCTTTACACCCACTTGACTCACATACAGAGAGATATCAATACATAGGTTTTAAGATTCTTACTAGTCAGATATATTCTTGGGCGGTGAAGAGGGGGTTTTGAGTCCAGATCACTGAGCAAGGAGTAGGTCTTGTCTATTACATATTGGGTTTATGGAACGGTCTCTGAGCTAATTTGAAACCCTTGTTTTATGCATCACCCCACCTCACCTTTCCCGTTAAGCAGCCATAGTGTGTTTTCTAAACGTGTGACTCTGTTCTGTTTTGTAATTCAGTTCAAGGGTAGCGGTTTTACATTCCCTCTATAAGTGATATCTTATGATAAGTGTCGTTTTCTGTGTGGCTTATTTCACTTAGAATCGTCGTACCTAAATCCACTCATCATGCTGCTACTAGCCTTATGACGTTGATTTCATGGCTGAGTGATATTCCATTGTACAAAAGGACCACAACTTCTTTATCCATTTTTCTCTTTCCTGGGATATTTAAGGTGTAACGAAGTGGAGGTTCTTGTCAACAGAGCAGCCCTAAACTTTGGGGTGCCTGTGCCTTGCTGATTTTTAGTTTTCCCAATTTATACGCCCGTGAGTGGAAGTGCCCTATGCTCTCTAAGCTGAGTGTTTTCGATGTTTCAGGACACACCGTACACTTCTGCAGAGTGGCTGTTGGCAATTTACATCCCGCCCATCAGCGTAGCAAGGCTCCCGTTTCTCCATGGCCTGTCCTGCATTTCTGGTTTTGACACTTTATTCAGCATGGCCCTTTTGACCGATGGGAAGCGAGACTTCTTTGTAGCGCTGATTTGCCTTTCCAGGTTGCTTGGTTGGCCAAAAAGGGCGTATGCGTTTTTTCCTGAATATATTCAGGAAAAAACGCATACGCCCTTTTTGGCCAAGGGCATCATTGTCGAGGTTTTGCCGCTTTTCCCGTGCTTTAAAGGCGATTCGAATCTTCCTCCTGAAATCTGTTTCCTGCAATTCTGCCTTGCTTTCAAATCCTCTTTGTTGTCTTCCGTCAATATATTTGTGGACGAGAGTTATCATTTATAACTCTGCAGGTTTGTGAATTGCAGTGCCCCTGAGCTCCATTTTTCAACTCGCTTTCTTGGGAGCTGGCCGCAAAAGCGCAGGATTGCTTCAGGCCCTATTCTGGTCCCGGGCGGCAGGCTGAGCCTGTGGTTAATTCTTCTTCCTGATGGGAAAATAGAGTGACCTGTGCCTGTCCCAACACCTAGAGCTAGTGTCTCATTGGTTCCCCCTCTTCCCGTTCATCCTCAGGACAAATTGCAACCTGTACGGAACAGGAGGTTAAAGGTGCTGATTCTCCAAGGAGGGAGATTGCTAGTAAAGCGGCTGGAATGGCGAACCCGAGCACAAGGAGATGAGAAATGAGGTGCGTGTTAGAAACCTTTCCCGATCACACGGTGTACCATCTTCTGGGATTCTCATGCATGTTTTCGATGTAGGAAGATGCCCTTGAACCTGGAGATTTGGGACCCATGGGATGGGTACCACGCAGTATTACTCTAAAGGGTCTGCGTTTGCTCACCCAACCTCACCAAACCTCTCAGCCCCAAGAGTGTCCACCCTTATGCCTCAATCAGCTGTGGGTCTAGATATGGTCAATCCAGGTGGCATCACAGCCCTTGAACGAATTTTGTAAGAATTTCTCTCTCTTTCACTGTCTTTGTTTCACGGGTTTTTAAAAGTAATGGATTTTTATAAAGGGGTTTAGCTGTTTTTTACTGCTGTGTTTATGCCGCTTTACACCCACTTGACTCACATACAGAGAGATATCAATACATAGGTTTTAAGATTCTTACTAGTCAGATATATTCTTGGGCGGTGAAGAGGGGGTTTTGAGTCCAGATCACTGAGCAAGGAGTAGGTCTTGTCTATTACATATTGGGTTTATGGAACGGTCTCTGAGCTAATTTGAAACCCTTGTTTTATGCATCACCCCACCTCACCTTTCCCGTTAAGCAGCCATAGTGTGTTTTCTAAACGTGTGACTCTGTTCTGTTTTGTAATTCAGTTCAAGGGTAGCGGTTTTACATTCCCTCTATAAGTGATATCTTATGATAAGTGTCGTTTTCTGTGTGGCTTATTTCACTTAGAATCGTCGTACCTAAATCCACTCATCATGCTGCTACTAGCCTTATGACGTTGATTTCATGGCTGAGTGATATTCCATTGTACAAAAGGACCACAACTTCTTTATCCATTTTTCTCTTTCCTGGGATATTTAAGGTGTAACGAAGTGGAGGTTCTTGTCAACAGAGCAGCCCTAAACTTTGGGGTGCCTGTGCCTTGCTGATTTTTAGTTTTCCCAATTTATACGCCCGTGAGTGGAAGTGCCCTATGCTCTCTAAGCTGAGTGTTTTCGATGTTTCAGGACACACCGTACACTTCTGCAGAGTGGCTGTTGGCAATTTACATCCCGCCCATCAGCGTAGCAAGGCTCCCGTTTCTCCATGGCCTGTCCTGCATTTCTGGTTTTGACACTTTATTCAGCATGGCCCTTTTGACCGATGGGAAGCGAGACTTCTTTGTAGCGCTGATTTGCCTTTCCAGGTTGCTTGGTTGGCCAAAAAGGGCGTATGCGTTTTTTCCTGAATATATTCAGGAAAAAACGCATACGCCCTTTTTGGCCAAGGGCATCATTGTCGAGGTTTTGCCGCTTTTCCCGTGCTTTAAAGGCGATTCGAATCTTCCTCCTGAAATCTGTTTCCTGCAATTCTGCCTTGCTTTCAAATCCTCTTTGTTGTCTTCCGTCAATATATTTGTGGACGAGAGTTATCATTTATAACTCTGCAGGTTTGTGAATTGCAGTGCCCCTGAGCTCCATTTTTCAACTCGCTTTCTTGGGAGCTGGCCGCAAAAGCGCAGGATTGCTTCAGGCCCTATTCTGGTCCCGGGCGGCAGGCTGAGCCTGTGGTTAATTCTTCTTCCTGATGGGAAAATAGAGTGACCTGTGCCTGTCCCAACACCTAGAGCTAGTGTCTCATTGGTTCCCCCTCTTCCCGTTCATCCTCAGGACAAATTGCAACCTGTACGGAACAGGAGGTTAAAGGTGCTGATTCTCCAAGGAGGGAGATTGCTAGTAAAGCGGCTGGAATGGCGAACCCGAGCACAAGGAGATGAGAAATGAGGTGCGTGTTAGAAACCTTTCCCGATCACACGGTGTACCATCTTCTGGGATTCTCATGCATGTTTTCGATGTAGGAAGATGCCCTTGAACCTGGAGATTTGGGACCCATGGGATGGGTACCACGCAGTATTACTCTAAAGGGTCTGCGTTTGCTCACCCAACCTCACCAAACCTCTCAGCCCCAAGAGTGTCCACCCTTATGCCTCAATCAGCTGTGGGTCTAGATATGGTCAATCCAGGTGGCATCACAGCCCTTGAACGAATTTTGTAAGAATTTCTCTCTCTTTCACTGTCTTTGTTTCACGGGTTTTTAAAAGTAATGGATTTTTATAAAGGGGTTTAGCTGTTTTTTACTGCTGTGTTTATGCCGCTTTACACCCACTTGACTCACATACAGAGAGATATCAATACATAGGTTTTAAGATTCTTACTAGTCAGATATATTCTTGGGCGGTGAAGAGGGGGTTTTGAGTCCAGATCACTGAGCAAGGAGTAGGTCTTGTCTATTACATATTGGGTTTATGGAACGGTCTCTGAGCTAATTTGAAACCCTTGTTTTATGCATCACCCCACCTCACCTTTCCCGTTAAGCAGCCATAGTGTGTTTTCTAAACGTGTGACTCTGTTCTGTTTTGTAATTCAGTTCAAGGGTAGCGGTTTTACATTCCCTCTATAAGTGATATCTTATGATAAGTGTCGTTTTCTGTGTGGCTTATTTCACTTAGAATCGTCGTACCTAAATCCACTCATCATGCTGCTACTAGCCTTATGACGTTGATTTCATGGCTGAGTGATATTCCATTGTACAAAAGGACCACAACTTCTTTATCCATTTTTCTCTTTCCTGGGATATTTAAGGTGTAACGAAGTGGAGGTTCTTGTCAACAGAGCAGCCCTAAACTTTGGGGTGCCTGTGCCTTGCTGATTTTTAGTTTTCCCAATTTATACGCCCGTGAGTGGAAGTGCCCTATGCTCTCTAAGCTGAGTGTTTTCGATGTTTCAGGACACACCGTACACTTCTGCAGAGTGGCTGTTGGCAATTTACATCCCGCCCATCAGCGTAGCAAGGCTCCCGTTTCTCCATGGCCTGTCCTGCATTTCTGGTTTTGACACTTTATTCAGCATGGCCCTTTTGACCGATGGGAAGCGAGACTTCTTTGTAGCGCTGATTTGCCTTTCCAGGTTGCTTCGTTGGCCAAAAAGGGCGTATGCGTTTTTTCCTGAATATATTCAGGAAAAAACGCATACGCCCTTTTTGGCCAAGGGCATCATTGTCGAGGTTTTGCCGCTTTTCCCGTGCTTTAAAGGCGATTCGAATCTTCCTCCTGAAATCTGTTTCCTGCAATTCTGCCTTGCTTTCAAATCCTCTTTGTTGTCTTCCGTCAATATATTTGTGGACGAGAGTTATCATTTATAACTCTGCAGGTTTGTGAATTGCAGTGCCCCTGAGCTCCATTTTTCAACTCGCTTTCTTGGGAGCTGGCCGCAAAAGCGCAGGATTGCTTCAGGCCCTATTCTGGTCCCGGGCGGCAGGCTGAGCCTGTGGTTAATTCTTCTTCCTGATGGGAAAATAGAGTGACCTGTGCCTGTCCCAACACCTAGAGCTAGTGTCTCATTGGTTCCCCCTCTTCCCGTTCATCCTCAGGACAAATTGCAACCTGTACGGAACAGGAGGTTAAAGGTGCTGATTCTCCAAGGAGGGAGATTGCTAGTAAAGCGGCTGGAATGGCGAACCCGAGCACAAGGAGATGAGAAATGAGGTGCGTGTTAGAAACCTTTCCCGATCACACGGTGTACCATCTTCTGGGATTCTCATGCATGTTTTCGATGTAGGAAGATGCCCTTGAACCTGGAGATTTGGGACCCATGGGTTGGGTACCACGCAGTATTACTCTAAAGGGTCTGCGTTTGCTCACCCAACCTCACCAAACCTCTCAGCCCCAAGAGTGTCCACCCTTATGCCTCAATCAGCTGTGGGTCTAGATATGGTCAATCCAGGTGGCATCACAGCCCTTGAACGAATTTTGTAAGAATTTCTCTCTCTTTCACTGTCTTTGTTTCACGGGTTTTTAAAAGTAATGGATTTTTATAAAGGGGTTTAGCTGTTTTTTACTGCTGTGTTTATGCCGCTTTACACCCACTTGACTCACATACAGAGAGATATCAATACATAGGTTTTAAGATTCTTACTAGTCAGATATATTCTTGGGCGGTGAATAGGGGGTTTTGAGTCCAGATCACTGAGCAAGGAGTAGGTCTTGTCTATTACATATTGGGTTTATGGAACGGTCTCTGAGCTAATTTGAAACCCTTGTTTTATGCATCACCCCACCTCACCTTTCCCGTTAAGCAGCCATAGTGTGTTTTCTAAACGTGTGACTCTGTTCTGTTTTGTAATTCAGTTCAAGGGTAGCGGTTTTACATTCCCTCTATAAGTGATATCTTATGATAAGTGTCGTTTTCTGTGTGGCTTATTTCACTTAGAATCGTCGTACCTAAATCCACTCATCATGCTGCTACTAGCCTTATGACGTTGATTTCATGGCTGAGTGATATTCCATTGTACAAAAGGACCACAACTTCTTTATCCATTTTTCTCTTTCCTGGGATATTTAAGGTGTAACGAAGTGGAGGTTCTTGTCAACAGAGCAGCCCTAAACTTTGGGGTGCCTGTGCCTTGCTGATTTTTAGTTTTCCCAATTTATACGCCCGTGAGTGGAAGTGCCCTATGCTCTCTAAGCTGAGTGTTTTCGATGTTTCAGGACACACCGTACACTTCTGCAGAGTGGCTGTTGGCAATTTACATCCCGCCCATCAGCGTAGCAAGGCTCCCGTTTCTCCATGGCCTGTCCTGCATTTCTGGTTTTGACACTTTATTCAGCATGGCCCTTTTGACCGATGGGAAGCGAGACTTCTTTGTAGCGCTGATTTGCCTTTCCAGGTTGCTTCGTTGGCCAAAAAGGGCGTATGCGTTTTTTCCTGAATATATTCAGGAAAAAACGCATACGCCCTTTTTGGCCAAGGGCATCATTGTCGAGGTTTTGCCGCTTTTCCCGTGCTTTAAAGGCGATTCGAATCTTCCTCCTGAAATCTGTTTCCTGCAATTCTGCCTTGCTTTCAAATCCTCTTTGTTGTCTTCCGTCAATATATTTGTGGACGAGAGTTATCATTTATAACTCTGCAGGTTTGTGAATTGCAGTGCCCCTGAGCTCCATTTTTCAACTCGCTTTCTTGGGAGCTGGCCGCAAAAGCGCAGGATTGCTTCAGGCCCTATTCTGGTCCCGGGCGGCAGGCTGAGCCTGTGGTTAATTCTTCTTCCTGATGGGAAAATAGAGTGACCTGTGCCTGTCCCAACACCTAGAGCTAGTGTCTCATTGGTTCCCCCTCTTCCCGTTCATCCTCAGGACAAATTGCAACCTGTACGGAACAGGAGGTTAAAGGTGCTGATTCTCCAAGGAGGGAGATTGCTAGTAAAGCGGCTGGAATGGCGAACCCGAGCACAAGGAGATGAGAAATGAGGTGCGTGTTAGAAACCTTTCCCGATCACACGGTGTACCATCTTCTGGGATTCTCATGCATGTTTTCGATGTAGGAAGATGCCCTTGAACCTGGAGATTTGGGACCCATGGGATGGGTACCACGCAGTATTACTCTAAAGGGTCTGCGTTTGCTCACCCAACCTCACCAAACCTCTCAGCCCCAAGAGTGTCCACCCTTATGCCTCAATCAGCTGTGGGTCTAGATATGGTCAATCCAGGTGGCATCACAGCCCTTGAACGAATTTTGTAAGAATTTCTCTCTCTTTCACTGTCTTTGTTTCACGGGTTTTTAAAAGTAATTGATTTTTATAAAGGGGTTTAGCTGTTTTTTACTGCTGTGTTTATGCCGCTTTACACCCACTTGACTCACATACAGAGAGATATCAATACATAGGTTTTAAGATTCTTACTAGTCAGATATATTCTTGGGCGGTGAAGAGGGGGTTTTGAGTCCAGATCACTGAGCAAGGAGTAGGTCTTGTCTATTACATATTGGGTTTATGGAACGGTCTCTGAGCTAATTTGAAACCCTTGTTTTATGCATCACCCCACCTCACCTTTCCCGTTAAGCAGCCATAGTGTGTTTTCTAAACGTGTGACTCTGTTCTGTTTTGTAATTCAGTTCAAGGGTAGCGGTTTTACATTCCCTCTATAAGTGATATCTTATGATAAGTGTCGTTTTCTGTGTGGCTTATTTCACTTAGAATCGTCGTACCTAAATCCACTCATCATGCTGCTACTAGCCTTATGACGTTGATTTCATGGCTGAGTGATATTCCATTGTACAAAAGGACCACAACTTCTTTATCCATTTTTCTCTTTCCTGGGATATTTAAGGTGTAACGAAGTGGAGGTTCTTGTCAACAGAGCAGCCCTAAACTTTGGGGTGCCTGTGCCTTGCTGATTTTTAGTTTTCCCAATTTATACGCCCGTGAGTGGAAGTGCCCTATGCTCTCTAAGCTGAGTGTTTTCGATGTTTCAGGACACACCGTACACTTCTGCAGAGTGGCTGTTGGCAATTTACATCCCGCCCATCAGCGTAGCAAGGCTCCCGTTTCTCCATGGCCTGTCCTGCATTTCTGGTTTTGACACTTTATTCAGCATGGCCCTTTTGACCGATGGGAAGCGAGACTTCTTTGTAGCGCTGATTTGCCTTTCCAGGTTGCTTGGTTGGCCAAAAAGGGCGTATGCGTTTTTTCCTGAATATATTCAGGAAAAAACGCATACGCCCTTTTTGGCCAAGGGCATCATTGTCGAGGTTTTGCCGCTTTTCCCGTGCTTTAAAGGCGATTCGAATCTTCCTCCTGAAATCTGTTTCCTGCAATTCTGCCTTGCTTTCAAATCCTCTTCGTTGTCTTCCGTCAATATATTTGTGGACGAGAGTTATCATTTATAACTCTGCAGGTTTGTGAATTGCAGTGCCCCTGAGCTCCATTTTTCAACTCGCTTTCTTGGGAGCTGGCCGCAAAAGCGCAGGATTGCTTCAGGCCCTATTCTGGTCCCGGGCGGCAGGCTGAGCCTGTGGTTAATTCTTCTTCCTGATGGGAAAATAGAGTGACCTGTGCCTGTCCCAACACCTAGAGCTAGTGTCTCATTGGTTCCCCCTCTTCCCGTTCATCCTCAGGACAAATTGCAACCTGTACGGAACAGGAGGTTAAAGGTGCTGATTCTCCAAGGAGGGAGATTGCTAGTAAAGCGGCTGGAATGGCGAACCCGAGCACAAGGAGATGAGAAATGAGGTGCGTGTTAGAAACCTTTCCCGATCACACGGTGTACCATCTTCTGGGATTCTCATGCATGTTTTCGATGTAGGAAGATGCCCTTGAACCTGGAGATTTGGGACCCATGGGATGGGTACCACGCAGTATTACTCTAAAGGGTCTGCGTTTGCTCACCCAACCTCACCAAACCTCTCAGCCCCAAGAGTGTCCACCCTTATGCCTCAATCAGCTGTGGGTCTAGATATGGTCAATCCAGGTGGCATCACAGCCCTTGAACGAATTTTGTAAGAATTTCTCTCTCTTTCACTGTCTTTGTTTCACGGGTTTTTAAAAGTAATGGATTTTTATAAAGGGGTTTAGCTGTTTTATACTGCTGTGTTTATGCCGCTTTACACCCACTTGACTCACATACAGAGAGATATCAATACATAGGTTTTAAGATTCTTACTAGTCAGATATATTCTTGGGCGGTGAATAGGGGGTTTTGAGTCCAGATCACTGAGCAAGGAGTAGGTCTTGTCTATTACATATTGGGTTTATGGAACGGTCTCTGAGCTAATTTGAAACCCTTGTTTTATGCATCACCCCACCTCACCTTTCCCGTTAAGCAGCCATAGTGTGTTTTCTAAACGTGTGACTCTGTTCTGTTTTG
>NW_028121504.1:0-10658 GCF_965194805.1 Balaenoptera borealis
TGAGTGGAAGCGCCCTATGCTTTGCAGCTCTGTTTTTTAGATGTTTTAGGAAGCACAGCACACTTCTCCAGAGTGGCCGTTGGCTATTTACATTCCCCCCTTCAGAGTAACAAGGCTCCCTTTTCTCCTCTCCTTGTCCTGCATATCTGGTTTTTACCCTTTGTCAGGATGGTCCTTTTTTCTGATTCGAAGTGATACCTCTTTGTAGTGTTGATTTGCATTGCCAGCTTCTTTGGTTGGCCAAAAAGGGCGTATGCGTTTTTCCTGCATATATTCTGGAAGTTAAATTTGAGAGACAGCTTTTTGTTTTTTTAATTGATGAATTAATTAATTTATTTTTGGCTGTGTTGGGTCTTCGTTTCTGTGCGAAGGCTTTCTCTAGTTGGGGCAAGCGGGGGCCACTCTTCATCGCGGTGCGCGGGCCTCTCACTATCGCGGCCTCTCTTGTTGCGGAGCCCAGGCTCCAGACGCGCAGGCTCAGGAGTTGTGGCTCACGGGCCTAGTTGCTCCGCGGCATGTGGGATCTTCCCAGACCAGGGCTCGAACCCGTGTCCCCTGCATTAGCAGGCAGATTCTCAACCACTGCGCCACCAGGGAAGCCCCTTGAATAGTTTTGTATTTAAAGTTTGTCTGTGGGGACTTCCCTGGTGACGCAGTGGTTAAGAGTCCGCCTGCCAATGCAGGGGACACGGGCTCGAGCCCTGGTCCGGGAAGCTCCCACATGCCGCAGAGCAACCAAGCCTGCGCGGCACAACTACTGAAGCCTGCGCGCCTAGAGCCCGTGCTCGCCCACAAGAGAAGCCACCGCAATGAGAAGCCCGTGCACCGCAACGAAGAGTAGCCCCGCTCGGCACAACTAGAGAAAGCCCACATGCAGCAACGAAGACCCAACGCAGCCAAACATAAATTATAAACTAAAATAAAATTTGCCTCTGAATAACTTTGAGTGAATTTGGTATAAGTTGTAAAGTTTGCATCTACATTCACTTCATTCCAAATGGTTTCCGATTAATTGTTCCTTAACTAATTTTAGAAGACTTTTGGGATAGAGACTCCATTTTCGTTTGAATTTCCAGTTTAATGGATTCAGCAGTCCTGTCAGTAGGGCACGCTGCCTCCAGTGACGTGTGAGGGAGGCGAGGCCTGCACTTCCTGCACTGACCACAGGGTGGCGCCGAGTTCACCTCTCTGACCCACAGCGCATGCTCGTTCCCTGCGAACTCGATTGTGAGGGCAGCTGAGAGGAGTTGAGCCTCCTCAGGCGCGGGGGCGGGGGCGGGGGCGGGGGCCTTCGGGTAGGACGCCCGGCTCAGCGTCTCGGCTGAGAGGAGCTCGGTCTCCATCTCCTCAGGACTCGGTGGGGTTTCGGCTTCAGGACAAAGTGGGGCTGCCTCCACGCTGACTAGGGAACTAGGTTTCCTGAGGACCCAGGTGATGCCTGAGGAAAAGGTGAAGAGACGATGAGGAAAAGTGGGGAGAAGCTTCCTGTGGGCGACTGACCGTTGAGGGGGTCCGTCTTCGTGTGAGCGAGGGAGGGCTTGGCGTGGAAAGCTGGGTGTTTGGTCAGGTTTGTGTGCAGGGTAGCCAGCGTGAGTTACGGGGCGTCCAGTTTTCCCAGCACCATTTATCGTGGGGAGTGTCGTGCTCCTTGGTGTGTCCTTGGTCCCTGTGTCATAAATTCACCGACCCCGTCCGTGTGGGTTGAATTCTGGTCTCTCTGTCCTGTTCCTCTGGTCCCTGTGCCCGTTTTGAGCCAGTTCCACACTGTTTTGGTGCCTGTAGCTTCTCAGCAGAGTGTGACGTCAGGGAGGGAGATGCCTCCAGCCCGTTCTCTTTTTTCAGGGTTTCTTTGGCTATTTGGGGTCCTTTGTGGTTCCCCACAGATATTAGGAGGATTTGCTCTATTTTGGGGGAAAATACCATGGAATTTTGGGAGGGATTGCATTCACTGTGTCCACTGCTTTGGGTAGCATGGATATTTTAACAATATTAATTGTTCCATTCCATGAGAACAGGATATCTTTCCATTTCTTGGTGTGTTTTGCAATGTCTTCATCAATGTCTTCAAGTTTTCAGTGTGCAGGTCTTTCACCTCCTTGGTTGACTTTATTCCCAGGTATTTTGTTCTTTTTGAATGCAGTTGTAAATAGGGTTGCTTTCTTTCTCTTTCTGATGGTTCATTATTAGTGTTTAGAAAGGCAACTGATTTCTGTGTATTGATTTTGCAACTTTACTGAATTGATTTATTAGTTCTAATAGTTTTTTTGTAGAATGAAGTGGAAAATTGGAATTCAAAAATCCCACTGTTTCTACCATATCCAGGTCATCCACAACACGGAGGACAGCGGCTCCTAATATAACCTTCCCACAGTGCCTCTAAATGACATGTGGACTTTGGGTGAACTGGATCTGGGTAAGGCTTGGCTTCTATATGGAAGTTTGATGTTTTCTCTGCTTTTCTGGCATGCTGTTGACATACATGATGTTTTGAAAAGTAATTGACTTTCCAGTAATTTCAAACATACAACTTTACATACATAAAAACAAGTCTTGTACCTTGATTAAATATACTCCTAACTATTGATGTTGACATTCTTAAAAATGGAATTGTTCTCATAAATTCTTTTTCAGATTATTTTTTGCCAGCGTATGCATATAAGATAGATTTTCATGAATTGATATTTTGTTCTATAACTTTGCTTATTAATGAGTCGATTAGCTCAAATAATTTCTTTGTTGATTATAGGTAGTTTTATATATAAGATGATGTGACCTATGTTCTGTGAAGAGACCCGGTTTTAATTTTTCCATTCACCCATGGATGCCTTTTCTTTCTTTCCTCAAGATTCTGGGTAGAACTTCCAGTACACTACTGAGTAACGGTGATGAAGGCCAGCTTCCTGGCCCTGTTCCTGATTTCAGGAGTAAATCTTTCAGTCTTTAACGTTGAGCATGATGTTTGCTGTGGCTTTTTGTACTACTCTTTTCCATATTGAGCAAATTTCCTTTTATTCCTGCTTTCTTGAGTGTTTTTCATGAAATAACCCTGGATTTTCATTGTAGATTTTTTGCATTAATTGATATGATTATGTGTTTTTACTTCACACCATTATTGTGGTTGAATACATTGCTTACTTTTAATATGTTGAGCAACCTGAAATTTCTGGTGTAGAGATACTTGCTTATGGCATTATCCATTTAAAGTTCTGTTGGTTTCATGTTGCTATTATTGTGTGATAGATTTTTACATTCCTATTTATAAGTTGTACTGGGGTAGTTTTCTTGTTTTTTTCCTTTATTTTTAAAATCTTTTTTAAAATAGTGGTTTTATTTCATTTTACTTATTTATTTATTTTGGCCACGTCCCATGGCTTGTGGGATCTTAGTTCCCCAGTCAGGGATGGAACCCGAGCCCTTGGCAGTGAAAGCACAGAGTCCTAACCACTGGGCCACCAGAGTATTCCCCAGTTTTCTTTTTCAAGATGTATTTGTATAATCTGATTAGACTTGGCTTGGTGTAAGTGGTTTGGAGGGTTAGCATTAGGGCTGGGGCTGGTGTGAGGGTTGGGGCTGTGTACGGTTTACGGTTGCTGTTATGGTTTAAGTTTTATGGTTAATGAGTTATTTATGGGTATGGTTAATGAATATATTTTCTGGTATGGTTATGGTTATGGTTTTGCTTATTGGTTAAGGTTTATGGTTTTGGTCTCAGGGTGTTAGGGTTCTGTGTTAGAGTGGATGTTAGTGTATGGGTTAGAATTGGGGTACAGGTAGGATACGGGTAGAGCATGGGTTAGGGTAAGGTACAGGTTTAGGGTACGGGTTAGGCTAAGGTTAGGTCAGGGCTTAGGGTCAGGATCAGAGTTTAGGGTTAGGGCCCATGTCAGGATTAGCGTCAAGGTTGAGCGAGGCCATTGTTTTCTGCTCCTCCAGTGCTGGATTCTCATTGATAGACGAATGAAATGTCTGCTCTGGTCACCCACTGTTTCAAATTGAGCTCAGCCTTAGTCAAGGGTTCTTAGGGCCTCAGAGGTCATGCAGGGTTTCCCTCCACCCTCCCTCCTGGGAAGGGTGATGCAGGCCCCACTCTGTCTGGGCAGCCCCAGGTCCAGCATGGCCCTGACATGCAGGATACTAAGTAGACGTGATGTAAGACTTGGTGCATCAGTCTGCCAGCCCCCAGGTGCTGCCTTTTTTTTTTTTTTCTCAATTAATTAATTAATTAATTTTGGGCTGTGTTGGGTCTGCATTGCTGCCCGGAGGCTTTCTCTAGTTGCGGCGAGTGGGGGCTTCTCATTGCGGTGGCTTCTCTTGTTGCAGAGCACAGGCTCTAAGCGCGTGGGCTTCAACAGTTGGGGCTCGCGGGTTCTAGAGCGCAGGCTCAGTAGTTGTGGTGCACGGGCTTAGTTGCTCCACAGCATGTGGGATCTTCCCGGACCAGGGCTCAAACCCGTGTCCCCTGCATTGGCAGGTGGATTCTTAACCACTGCGCCACCAGGGAAGTCTGGTGTTGCGTTCGTGAGGGCTGGTGGGGCCCTCTTGGGACTGGACGGATCCTTTGTTCCATCTGCACGGGTGTCCAAGCAGGTCTCAGGACAGCCCTTGGCCTCTGAGCATCCAGGCAGGCACCCACGTTCCTCCAGCTCAGGTTAGCCTTGGCCCCTCCAGCCCCCGTGGCCAATTACTGAGCTGATTGTGTCTTTACTCTTTCAAATTAAATTGCTCTCTCCAGGTGGGCGAGAAGTTTACTTGTGAACTTGGTTAGGGTTAGGGGTTAGGGGTTAAGGGTTAGGGGTTAGGGTCAGGGTTAGGGCTAGGGCTAGGGCTAGGGGTTAGGGTTAGGCTTAGGGTTGGGTTAGGGATAGGGGTTAGGGTTAGGGTTTAAGGTTAGGGTTAGGGTTAGTTTTGGGTTAGGGTTAGGGTTATGGTAGGGTTAAGGTTGGGCTAGGGTTGGGTTAGGGTTAGGGTTAGGGTTAGGGTTTAGGGTTAGGGTGTCCAGCCTTATGTCCCATTCAGCTGTGAGTGTAGATGTGGTCAGTCCAGTTGCATCACAGCCCCTGATTGAATTTTGTAAGAATTCCTCTCTCTCTCACTGTCTTTCTTTTTTGATAATTAATTTTTATAATGGGGTGTAGCTGATTTGCAATGTTGTGTTTCTTGGTGCTGTACATCCACCTAAGTCACTTACAGAGAGACATCAGTAAATTCTTTTCTAGTTTCTAGTAGTCAGATATATGTTTTTTCTGTGAATAGAGTGTGCTGAGTCCAGTTCCTTGAACCATGAGTATGTCTTGGCGATTACATTATTGGCGTATGGAACGGTATCTGTGCCAATTTCAACCTCCTGGTTTATGCATCACCGCACCGCACTTTTCCCCTTAAGCAGCCGTAAGTGTGTTTTGTAAATGTGTGATGGTGTTCTGTTTGTAATTCAGTTCACGGTTGGCGATTTTTAGATTCCCTTTATAAGTGATATCTTATGATAAGTTTCTCTTGCTGTCTAACTTATTTCACTCTCAATGACCATACATAAGTCCCCCTGAGTTGCTGCAACTGGCCTCATTTCATTGATTTCAGGGCTGAGTAATATTCCGTTGTGCTTAAGTACCAAATTTTCTTTCACCGTTTTTTCCTTCCAAGGACTATGAAGTTGTACCCAAGTCGAGGCTGTTGTAAACATAGCAGCAGTAAACGGGGTGCCTGCGTCCTGTGGATTTTTGGTTTTGCCAACATATAGGCCCATGAGTGGAAGCGCCCTATGCTTTGCAGCTCTGTTTTTTAGATGTTTTAGGAAGCACAGCACACTTCTCCAGAGTGGCCGTTGGCTATTTACATTCCCCCCTTCAGAGTAACAAGGCTCCCTTTTCTCCTCTCCTTGTCCTGCATATCTGGTTTTTACCCTTTGTCAGGATGGTCCTTTTTTCTGATTCGAAGTGATACCTCTTTGTAGTGTTGATTTGCATTGCCAGCTTCTTTGGTTGGCCAAAAAGGGCGTATGCGTTTTTCCTGCATATATTCTGGAAGTTAAATTTGAGAGACAGCTTTTTGTTTTTTTAATTGATGAATTAATTAATTTATTTTTGGCTGTGTTGGGTCTTCGTTTCTGTGCGAAGGCTTTCTCTAGTTGGGGCAAGCGGGGGCCACTCTTCATCGCGGTGCGCGGGCCTCTCACTATCGCGGCCTCTCTTGTTGCGGAGCCCAGGCTCCAGACGCGCAGGCTCAGGAGTTGTGGCTCACGGGCCTAGTTGCTCCGCGGCATGTGGGATCTTCCCAGACCAGGGCTCGAACCCGTGTCCCCTGCATTAGCAGGCAGATTCTCAACCACTGCGCCACCAGGGAAGCCCCTTGAATAGTTTTGTATTTAAAGTTTGTCTGTGGGGACTTCCCTGGTGACGCAGTGGTTAAGAGTCCGCCTGCCAATGCAGGGGACACGGGCTCGAGCCCTGGTCCGGGAAGCTCCCACATGCCGCAGAGCAACCAAGCCTGCGCGGCACAACTACTGAAGCCTGCGCGCCTAGAGCCCGTGCTCGCCCACAAGAGAAGCCACCGCAATGAGAAGCCCGTGCACCGCAACGAAGAGTAGCCCCGCTCGGCACAACTAGAGAAAGCCCACATGCAGCAACGAAGACCCAACGCAGCCAAACATAAATTATAAACTAAAATAAAATTTGCCTCTGAATAACTTTGAGTGAATTTGGTATAAGTTGTAAAGTTTGCATCTACATTCACTTCATTCCAAATGGTTTCCGATTAATTGTTCCTTAACTAATTTTAGAAGACTTTTGGGATAGAGACTCCATTTTCGTTTGAATTTCCAGTTTAATGGATTCAGCAGTCCTGTCAGTAGGGCACGCTGCCTCCAGTGACGTGTGAGGGAGGCGAGGCCTGCACTTCCTGCACTGACCACAGGGTGGCGCCGAGTTCACCTCTCTGACCCACAGCGCATGCTCGTTCCCTGCGAACTCGATTGTGAGGGCAGCTGAGAGGAGTTGAGCCTCCTCAGGCGCGGGGGCGGGGGCGGGGGCGGGGGCCTTCGGGTAGGACGCCCGGCTCAGCGTCTCGGCTGAGAGGAGCTCGGTCTCCATCTCCTCAGGACTCGGTGGGGTTTCGGCTTCAGGACAAAGTGGGGCTGCCTCCACGCTGACTAGGGAACTAGGTTTCCTGAGGACCCAGGTGATGCCTGAGGAAAAGGTGAAGAGACGATGAGGAAAAGTGGGGAGAAGCTTCCTGTGGGCGACTGACCGTTGAGGGGGTCCGTCTTCGTGTGAGCGAGGGAGGGCTTGGCGTGGAAAGCTGGGTGTTTGGTCAGGTTTGTGTGCAGGGTAGCCAGCGTGAGTTACGGGGCGTCCAGTTTTCCCAGCACCATTTATCGTGGGGAGTGTCGTGCTCCTTGGTGTGTCCTTGGTCCCTGTGTCATAAATTCACCGACCCCGTCCGTGTGGGTTGAATTCTGGTCTCTCTGTCCTGTTCCTCTGGTCCCTGTGCCCGTTTTGAGCCAGTTCCACACTGTTTTGGTGCCTGTAGCTTCTCAGCAGAGTGTGACGTCAGGGAGGGAGATGCCTCCAGCCCGTTCTCTTTTTTCAGGGTTTCTTTGGCTATTTGGGGTCCTTTGTGGTTCCCCACAGATATTAGGAGGATTTGCTCTATTTTGGGGGAAAATACCATGGAATTTTGGGAGGGATTGCATTCACTGTGTCCACTGCTTTGGGTAGCATGGATATTTTAACAATATTAATTGTTCCATTCCATGAGAACAGGATATCTTTCCATTTCTTGGTGTGTTTTGCAATGTCTTCATCAATGTCTTCAAGTTTTCAGTGTGCAGGTCTTTCACCTCCTTGGTTGACTTTATTCCCAGGTATTTTGTTCTTTTTGAATGCAGTTGTAAATAGGGTTGCTTTCTTTCTCTTTCTGATGGTTCATTATTAGTGTTTAGAAAGGCAACTGATTTCTGTGTATTGATTTTGCAACTTTACTGAATTGATTTATTAGTTCTAATAGTTTTTTTGTAGAATGAAGTGGAAAATTGGAATTCAAAAATCCCACTGTTTCTACCATATCCAGGTCATCCACAACACGGAGGACAGCGGCTCCTAATATAACCTTCCCACAGTGCCTCTAAATGACATGTGGACTTTGGGTGAACTGGATCTGGGTAAGGCTTGGCTTCTATATGGAAGTTTGATGTTTTCTCTGCTTTTCTGGCATGCTGTTGACATACATGATGTTTTGAAAAGTAATTGACTTTCCAGTAATTTCAAACATACAACTTTACATACATAAAAACAAGTCTTGTACCTTGATTAAATATACTCCTAACTATTGATGTTGACATTCTTAAAAATGGAATTGTTCTCATAAATTCTTTTTCAGATTATTTTTTGCCAGCGTATGCATATAAGATAGATTTTCATGAATTGATATTTTGTTCTATAACTTTGCTTATTAATGAGTCGATTAGCTCAAATAATTTCTTTGTTGATTATAGGTAGTTTTATATATAAGATGATGTGACCTATGTTCTGTGAAGAGACCCGGTTTTAATTTTTCCATTCACCCATGGATGCCTTTTCTTTCTTTCCTCAAGATTCTGGGTAGAACTTCCAGTACACTACTGAGTAACGGTGATGAAGGCCAGCTTCCTGGCCCTGTTCCTGATTTCAGGAGTAAATCTTTCAGTCTTTAACGTTGAGCATGATGTTTGCTGTGGCTTTTTGTACTACTCTTTTCCATATTGAGCAAATTTCCTTTTATTCCTGCTTTCTTGAGTGTTTTTCATGAAATAACCCTGGATTTTCATTGTAGATTTTTTGCATTAATTGATATGATTATGTGTTTTTACTTCACACCATTATTGTGGTTGAATACATTGCTTACTTTTAATATGTTGAGCAACCTGAAATTTCTGGTGTAGAGATACTTGCTTATGGCATTATCCATTTAAAGTTCTGTTGGTTTCATGTTGCTATTATTGTGTGATAGATTTTTACATTCCTATTTATAAGTTGTACTGGGGTAGTTTTCTTGTTTTTTTCCTTTATTTTTAAAATCTTTTTTAAAATAGTGGTTTTATTTCATTTTACTTATTTATTTATTTTGGCCACGTCCCATGGCTTGTGGGATCTTAGTTCCCCAGTCAGGGATGGAACCCGAGCCCTTGGCAGTGAAAGCACAGAGTCCTAACCACTGGGCCACCAGAGTATTCCCCAGTTTTCTTTTTCAAGATGTATTTGTATAATCTGATTAGACTTGGCTTGGTGTAAGTGGTTTGGAGGGTTAGCATTAGGGCTGGGGCTGGTGTGAGGGTTGGGGCTGTGTACGGTTTACGGTTGCTGTTATGGTTTAAGTTTTATGGTTAATGAGTTATTTATGGGTATGGTTAATGAATATATTTTCTGGTATGGTTATGGTTATGGTTTTGCTTATTGGTTAAGGTTTATGGTTTTGGTCTCAGGGTGTTAGGGTTCTGTGTTAGAGTGGATGTTAGTGTATGGGTTAGAATTGGGGTACAGGTAGGATACGGGTAGAGCATGGGTTAGGGTAAGGTACAGGTTTAGGGTACGGGTTAGGCTAAGGTTAGGTCAGGGCTTAGGGTCAGGATCAGAGTTTAGGGTTAGGGCCCATGTCAGGATTAGCGTCAAGGTTGAGCGAGGCCATTGTTTTCTGCTCCTCCAGTGCTGGATTCTCATTGATAGACGAATGAAATGTCTGCTCTGGTCACCCACTGTTTCAAATTGAGCTCAGCCTTAGTCAAGGGTTCTTAGGGCCTCAGAGGTCATGCAGGGTTTCCCTCCACCCTCCCTCCTGGGAAGGGTGATGCAGGCCCCACTCTGTCTGGGCAGCCCCAGGTCCAGCATGGCCCTGACATGCAGGATACTAAGTAGACGTGATGTAAGACTTGGTGCATCAGTCTGCCAGCCCCCAGGTGCTGCCTTTTTTTTTTTTTTCTCAATTAATTAATTAATTAATTTTGGGCTGTGTTGGGTCTGCATTGCTGCCCGGAGGCTTTCTCTAGTTGCGGCGAGTGGGGGCTTCTCATTGCGGTGGCTTCTCTTGTTGCAGAGCACAGGCTCTAAGCGCGTGGGCTTCAACAGTTGGGGCTCGCGGGTTCTAGAGCGCAGGCTCAGTAGTTGTGGTGCACGGGCTTAGTTGCTCCACAGCATGTGGGATCTTCCCGGACCAGGGCTCAAACCCGTGTCCCCTGCATTGGCAGGTGGATTCTTAACCACTGCGCCACCAGGGAAGTCTGGTGTTGCGTTCGTGAGGGCTGGTGGGGCCCTCTTGGGACTGGACGGATCCTTTGTTCCATCTGCACGGGTGTCCAAGCAGGTCTCAGGACAGCCCTTGGCCTCTGAGCATCCAGGCAGGCACCCACGTTCCTCCAGCTCAGGTTAGCCTTGGCCCCTCCAGCCCCCGTGGCCAATTACTGAGCTGATTGTGTCTTTACTCTTTCAAATTAAATTGCTCTCTCCAGGTGGGCGAGAAGTTTACTTGTGAACTTGGTTAGGGTTAGGGGTTAGGGGTTAAGGGTTAGGGGTTAGGGTCAGGGTTAGGGCTAGGGCTAGGGCTAGGGGTTAGGGTTAGGCTTAGGGTTGGGTTAGGGATAGGGGTTAGGGTTAGGGTTTAAGGTTAGGGTTAGGGTTAGTTTTGGGTTAGGG
>NW_028121503.1:0-10609 GCF_965194805.1 Balaenoptera borealis
GGAAGGTAGGGCATTCAGGCCAGTGTGCCCTTCCTAGGACTCCCGCCGCCTCACCATGTCCCTTGGAAGAACGCTGTGTGCTCAGTGACTCTTCTTGGCCGACTGCGCACCGTGCCGCTACCTGGGTACTCCGGGTCGTCTCTTTGAGTGCACCGTGAAAGGCAAGGCAGTGTTTTCGTCGTTGGATCGATAGACTGACAAGTCTTTCAAATGTGCCCCGACCAGAGTTCTGGAAAGTCCTCGGTGTAATGCCAGTGGCTCTCAGGGCGGACCCTGAGCTGCAGTGAAACAACTCTGTGCTTCGTGTTCCTTCTCGCTTTACACACCTGCCGTCTCTCTCTGCCAAGCAGAAACACGACTTTTAGATGCAGCCTGGAAAATCAACCGTTTCCTCCTGAGCCCTGCTAGTCTTTTGGCAGGTTCAAGGCCACCTAGACCTCCCTAGCGCCTTAAATCGCTTAGGTCATCCGCACAGTGCAAATCTCCCTGCCTAAATAAAACATTATTCTGAGAAGGTAGCACAGTGCTCCTCGTGCCTCTTTTGGTTCTTCAGAAACGACACGTACGTGGGCTGGGTTCAACTTTGATACTGGGGCCTTATGAGAAACGGAGGAATTCCCTAGTTGAACGAGGAATCCTCGTAGCCTCCAAGGTGCCTACATAGGGCGTTCTGCGAGTCCTTCCTTGCGTGCTGGAATGTGCCTCAAAGGAAAGGGTGCTTTACAGGAAAGACAAAAGGTGTTTCCACTTCCTTGCCTGAGGCATGCCAGAGCCCCCTTTACATACAGGGCGATCTACGCTGATCACCAAGATCAAAACAAAGTCCAGGACGGCAGCCACAGTGCTGGCAGGCAGGCAGCATTTGCCCAGAAGCCTTAGTCATGGCAGTGGCTTAACGCTAGTGTGCCGCTCAGGACTCCTAGGACTCCTGGGTCCTCACCCCCTGGGCGTGGAAAAACACTGTGTACCCAATGCCTCTTCTTAGGCGACCTACCCAAACACAGGTCCCTAGGCCCCTTCGGATCATTTCTCTGCATGGCGAAGGAAAGGCAACGCTCTGCTCTCTCTCTTCGGTGCCCATGGAGATTGCCAGGCTTTCAACAGGCCTCCCGAGCACAGGCCTAGCAGGTCTCAGGTGTAATGCAAAAGGTCCCCACTGCTGGACCACTGCTGCAATGACAAAACGCTGTGTTTATTGTTCAGACTGGGAACCCTTACCTGCCGTCTTCTCTCTGCCAAGCAGAAGGCCGACTACAGAGGCAGCCCGACAAACGTACAATTTGCCCCTTGAACGCTACCTCGGGTTTTCTGAGCTACAGGGACCATTTGGCCTATCCCCGGGAATCGTGTCCTTGAAGCCATTCAGCCCATGCCGGAGCCCCTTGGCGCCAAAGTTTTATCAGGGAAGGTCCAGCGTGCTGCTTGAGTCTCTCTTGGTTGGTCAGAAACTACAGGTGCATGTGCTGGGTTCAATTTTGATATTGGTTACCTAGAGCGAAGAGCATTACTTTCCCAGCGGGAGAGCTGAAAGTGCGGCCTCAGAGCGTCCTGAGACACAGTGTGGTTGCTCGTGTTCTCTTCACAAGTAGAATGGCTATGTGAGGGAAAGGGAGCTCTCCTAGAGAAACACTCTGCTTTCTGTACCGTGCAGGAGGCCTCCCGGCGCCCTATATACATAAAGGGAACACTGTGCTGTTCCGCGAGGACCAAAGTAAGGTTCAGGTATTCCCTCCACGAACTGAGGCGTGCAGAGGCTTTCCACGAAACCTTAGGCAAGTAGTGCATGAATGTTCGTGGGCCTTTCCCAGGACCCCCGCTGCCTCAGCATGTCCCCTGGAAGAACACTGTGTACCGAGTACTCTTCTTGGCCCCCTGAGCACCGTGCCGCTACCAAAGCCCTCCGGATCATCTCTTTGCATGCCGAGTGAGAGGCAACACACTCTTTTCTTTGTTGGCTAGCTAGATAGCCAAGACATTCAAAAGTGCTCCCCGAACAGAGGTGTAGAAGGTCTTAGGTGTAATGGCCTAGTGTGTCTCTCAGGGCTGCCGCTGAGGAGCAAGGAGAAAGCCGGTGCGTAGTGTTCCTTCTGGGTGTACTTAGCTACCGGCTCGTTCTGGCGAGCAGTCACTCGACGTTAGCTGCAGTCTGGAAAATGGACGGTTTCCCCCTGCACACTGCTAGGCTTTTGGCAGCTGCAGGGACACCTAACTCACTCGACCTAGCCCCTCCAATATTTCGTGCCATTCGCACAGTGCGCCACACCCCGGCTACCAAGTTATTCAGAGGAGGGGCCACAGTCCTCCTTGTGTCCCTTTCGGTGCGGGAGAACCTATGGGTACGTGGGGCCGTGCTCAACTTTGAGATTGGGACCTTCAGAGCACTGTAGTACCTCCCAACTGGAAAGAAGGATGGTTCAACGTGAAAGCTGCCTGAAATACAGTGCTCTGTCAGCCCACGCGTGCCTGCTGGCATGTCTTTGGAAGGAAAGTGGGCTTTCCTTGAGAGGCATAGTGTGTTTCCACGTCCACTCCTGAGGCACCCCAGGGTCGCCTCTACCTAAAAGGAACACTACGCTGAGCGCCAAGCTGAAGGCAAGGTCCGGGAATTGCATCCACAGCGCCGGGCAGCCATGCAGCGTTTCCCAGGGAGCCTCACTCAAAGCAGTGGCTAAACGCTAGTGTGCTTTGCAGGACTCCTGGGACTCCCGCGTCCTCACCACGTCTCATGGAAACACAGTGTGTACCGGATGCCACTTCTTAGGCGACCTACCAACATACAGGGGCCTAGGCCCTTCGGATCATCTCTTGGAATGAAGAGTGAAAGGCAAAACACCGCTCTCTTGGTCGCACAGGTGGATTGCCAGTCTTTCGAAAGTCCTCCCGAGCACAGGTCTAGCAGGTCTTAGGTGTACTGCAGGTGGTCCCCGCCGCTGAACCCGAACTGCAATGGGAAAAACCCTCGGCTCGCTGTTCATCCTGGGAACGCCAGCCTGCCCTCGCTCGCCGAGCAGACAGTCGACTTTAGATGCAGCCTGACATACGGACTTGTTGCCCCTGCAACACTGCCTAAGCTTTTGTAAGGGAAAAGGACACTTTGGCCTAACCCAAGGAATTATGTCGGTCCCGCCACTCAGCCCAAGCAGAACTCCCTTCGTGCCAAAGTTTTATCAGGGAAGGTCCAGGGGGCTGCGTGAGTCTCTTTTCGTTGCTCAGAAACTACCCGTCCGTGGGCTGTGCCAAGTCTGGCATCGGGACCTAAGGAGGGAAGCGTTATTTTCCCAACGGGAAAGCAGGCCACCTGCGGCCTCCAACTTAAGTGAAAACCAATGCGGTTGCCCGTCATCTCTACACAGTGGCAAGGCCGACTGAGGGAGAGGCAGCTTTCCTCGATTAACACAGTGTTTCCTACTCGTGGCAGGAGGCCTCCAGCAGCCCTCTTCACATAACGGGAAAAGCAGACCTGTCCCCCAGGCTCAACGTAATGTCCGGGTTTCCATCCACGGGTGGCCGTGTGCAAACGATTTCCATGACCCCGGCCGGGAAGGTAGGGCATTCAGGCCAGTGTGCCCTTCCTAGGACTCCCGCCGCCTCACCATGTCCCTTGGAAGAACGCTGTGTGCTCAGTGACTCTTCTTGGCCGACTGCGCACCGTGCCGCTACCTGGGTACTCCGGGTCGTCTCTTTGAGTGCACCGTGAAAGGCAAGGCAGTGTTTTCGTCGTTGGATCGATAGACTGACAAGTCTTTCAAATGTGCCCCGACCAGAGTTCTGGAAAGTCCTCGGTGTAATGCCAGTGGCTCTCAGGGCGGACCCTGAGCTGCAGTGAAACAACTCTGTGCTTCGTGTTCCTTCTCGCTTTACACACCTGCCGTCTCTCTCTGCCAAGCAGAAACACGACTTTTAGATGCAGCCTGGAAAATCAACCGTTTCCTCCTGAGCCCTGCTAGTCTTTTGGCAGGTTCAAGGCCACCTAGACCTCCCTAGCGCCTTAAATCGCTTAGGTCATCCGCACAGTGCAAATCTCCCTGCCTAAATAAAACATTATTCTGAGAAGGTAGCACAGTGCTCCTCGTGCCTCTTTTGGTTCTTCAGAAACGACACGTACGTGGGCTGGGTTCAACTTTGATACTGGGGCCTTATGAGAAACGGAGGAATTCCCTAGTTGAACGAGGAATCCTCGTAGCCTCCAAGGTGCCTACATAGGGCGTTCTGCGAGTCCTTCCTTGCGTGCTGGAATGTGCCTCAAAGGAAAGGGTGCTTTACAGGAAAGACAAAAGGTGTTTCCACTTCCTTGCCTGAGGCATGCCAGAGCCCCCTTTACATACAGGGCGATCTACGCTGATCACCAAGATCAAAACAAAGTCCAGGACGGCAGCCACAGTGCTGGCAGGCAGGCAGCATTTGCCCAGAAGCCTTAGTCATGGCAGTGGCTTAACGCTAGTGTGCCGCTCAGGACTCCTAGGACTCCTGGGTCCTCACCCCCTGGGCGTGGAAAAACACTGTGTACCCAATGCCTCTTCTTAGGCGACCTACCCAAACACAGGTCCCTAGGCCCCTTCGGATCATTTCTCTGCATGGCGAAGGAAAGGCAACGCTCTGCTCTCTCTCTTCGGTGCCCATGGAGATTGCCAGGCTTTCAACAGGCCTCCCGAGCACAGGCCTAGCAGGTCTCAGGTGTAATGCAAAAGGTCCCCACTGCTGGACCACTGCTGCAATGACAAAACGCTGTGGTTATTGTTCAGACTGGGAACCCTTACCTGCCGTCTTCTCTCTGCCAAGCAGAAGGCCGACTACAGAGGCAGCCCGACAAACGTACAATTTGCCCCTTGAACGCTACCTCGGGTTTTCTGAGCTACAGGGACCATTTGGCCTATCCCCGGGAATCGTGTCCTTGAAGCCATTCAGCCCATGCCGGAGCCCCTTGGCGCCAAAGTTTTATCAGGGAAGGTCCAGCGTGCTGCTTGAGTCTCTCTTGGTTGGTCAGAAACTACAGGTGCATGTGCTGGGTTCAATTTTGATATTGGTTACCTAGAGCGAAGAGCATTACTTTCCCAGCGGGAGAGCTGAAAGTGCGGCCTCAGAGCGTCCTGAGACACAGTGTGGTTGCTCGTGTTCTCTTCACAAGTAGAATGGCTATGTGAGGGAAAGGGAGCTCTCCTAGAGAAACACTCTGCTTTCTGTACCGTGCAGGAGGCCTCCCGGCGCCCTATATACATAAAGGGAACACTGTGCTGTTCCGCGAGGACCAAAGTAAGGTTCAGGTATTCCCTCCACGAACTGAGGCGTGCAGAGGCTTTCCACGAAACCTTAGGCAAGTAGTGCATGAATGTTCGTGGGCCTTTCCCAGGACCCCCGCTGCCTCAGCATGTCCCCTGGAAGAACACTGTGTACCGAGTACTCTTCTTGGCCCCCTGAGCACCGTGCCGCTACCAAAGCCCTCCGGATCATCTCTTTGCATGCCGAGTGAGAGGCAACACACTCTTTTCTTTGTTGGCTAGCTAGATAGCCAAGACATTCAAAAGTGCTCCCCGAACAGAGGTGTAGAAGGTCTTAGGTGTAATGGCCTAGTGTGTCTCTCAGGGCTGCCGCTGAGGAGCAAGGAGAAAGCCGGTGCGTAGTGTTCCTTCTGGGTGTACTTAGCTACCGGCTCGTTCTGGCGAGCAGTCACTCGACGTTAGCTGCAGTCTGGAAAATGGACGGTTTCCCCCTGCACACTGCTAGGCTTTTGGCAGCTGCAGGGACACCTAACTCACTCGACCTAGCCCCTCCAATATTTCGTGCCATTCGCACAGTGCGCCACACCCCGGCTACCAAGTTATTCAGAGGAGGGGCCACAGTCCTCCTTGTGTCCCTTTCGGTGCGGGAGAACCTATGGGTACGTGGGGCCGTGCTCAACTTTGAGATTGGGACCTTCAGAGCACTGTAGTACCTCCCAACTGGAAAGAAGGATGGTTCAACGTGAAAGCTGCCTGAAATACAGTGCTCTGTCAGCCCACGCGTGCCTGCTGGCATGTCTTTGGAAGGAAAGTGGGCTTTCCTTGAGAGGCATAGTGTGTTTCCACGTCCACTCCTGAGGCACCCCAGGGTCGCCTCTACCTAAAAGGAACACTACGCTGAGCGCCAAGCTGAAGGCAAGGTCCGGGAATTGCATCCACAGCGCCGGGCAGCCATGCAGCGTTTCCCAGGGAGCCTCACTCAAAGCAGTGGCTAAACGCTAGTGTGCTTTGCAGGACTCCTGGGACGCCCGCGTCCTCACCACGTCTCATGGAAACACAGTGTGTACCGGATGCCACTTCTTAGGCGACCTACCAACATACAGGGGCCTAGGCCCTTCGGATCATCTCTTGGAATGAAGAGTGAAAGGCAAAACACCGCTCTCTTGGTCGCACAGGTGGATTGCCAGTCTTTCGAAAGTCCTCCCGAGCACAGGTCTAGCAGGTCTTAGGTGTACTGCAGGTGGTCCCCGCCGCTGAACCCGAACTGCAATGGGAAAAACCCTCGGCTCGCTGTTCATCCTGGGAACGCCAGCCTGCCCTCGCTCGCCGAGCAGACAGTCGACTTTAGATGCAGCCTGACATACGGACTTGTTGCCCCTGCAACACTGCCTAAGCTTTTGTAAGGGAAAAGGACACTTTGGCCTAACCCAAGGAATTATGTCGGTCCCGCCACTCAGCCCAAGCAGAACTCCCTTCGTGCCAAAGTTTTATCAGGGAAGGTCCAGGGGGCTGCGTGAGTCTCTTTTCGTTGCTCAGAAACTACCCGTCCGTGGGCTGTGCCAAGTCTGGCATCGGGACCTAAGGAGGGAAGCGTTATTTTCCCAACGGGAAAGCAGGCCACCTGCGGCCTCCAACTTAAGTGAAAACCAATGCGGTTGCCCGTCATCTCTACACAGTGGCAAGGCCGACTGAGGGAGAGGCAGCTTTCCTCGATTAACACAGTGTTTCCTACTCGTGGCAGGAGGCCTCCAGCAGCCCTCTTCACATAACGGGAAAAGCAGACCTGTCCCCCAGGCTCAACGTAATGTCCGGGTTTCCATCCACGGGTGGCCGTGTGCAAACGATTTCCATGACCCCGGCCGGGAAGGTAGGGCATTCAGGCCAGTGTGCCCTTCCTAGGACTCCCGCCGCCTCACCATGTCCCTTGGAAGAACGCTGTGTGCTCAGTGACTCTTCTTGGCCGACTGCGCACCGTGCCGCTACCTGGGTACTCCGGGTCGTCTCTTTGAGTGCACCGTGAAAGGCAAGGCAGTGTTTTCGTCGTTGGATCGATAGACTGACAAGTCTTTCAAATGTGCCCCGACCAGAGTTCTGGAAAGTCCTCGGTGTAATGCCAGTGGCTCTCAGGGCGGACCCTGAGCTGCAGTGAAACAACTCTGTGCTTCGTGTTCCTTCTCGCTTTACACACCTGCCGTCTCTCTCTGCCAAGCAGAAACACGACTTTTAGATGCAGCCTGGAAAATCAACCGTTTCCTCCTGAGCCCTGCTAGTCTTTTGGCAGGTTCAAGGCCACCTAGACCTCCCTAGCGCCTTAAATCGCTTAGGTCATCCGCACAGTGCAAATCTCCCTGCCTAAATAAAACATTATTCTGAGAAGGTAGCACAGTGCTCCTCGTGCCTCTTTTGGTTCTTCAGAAACGACACGTACGTGGGCTGGGTTCAACTTTGATACTGGGGCCTTATGAGAAACGGAGGAATTCCCTAGTTGAACGAGGAATCCTCGTAGCCTCCAAGGTGCCTACATAGGGCGTTCTGCGAGTCCTTCCTTGCGTGCTGGAATGTGCCTCAAAGGAAAGGGTGCTTTACAGGAAAGACAAAAGGTGTTTCCACTTCCTTGCCTGAGGCATGCCAGAGCCCCCTTTACATACAGGGCGATCTACGCTGATCACCAAGATCAAAACAAAGTCCAGGACGGCAGCCACAGTGCTGGCAGGCAGGCAGCATTTGCCCAGAAGCCTTAGTCATGGCAGTGGCTTAACGCTAGTGTGCCGCTCAGGACTCCTAGGACTCCTGGGTCCTCACCCCCTGGGCGTGGAAAAACACTGTGTACCCAATGCCTCTTCTTAGGCGACCTACCCAAACACAGGTCCCTAGGCCCCTTCGGATCATTTCTCTGCATGGCGAAGGAAAGGCAACGCTCTGCTCTCTCTCTTCGGTGCCCATGGAGATTGCCAGGCTTTCAACAGGCCTCCCGAGCACAGGCCTAGCAGGTCTCAGGTGTAATGCAAAAGGTCCCCACTGCTGGACCACTGCTGCAATGACAAAACGCTGTGTTTATTGTTCAGACTGGGAACCCTTACCTGCCGTCTTCTCTCTGCCAAGCAGAAGGCCGACTACAGAGGCAGCCCGACAAACGTACAATTTGCCCCTTGAACGCTACCTCGGGTTTTCTGAGCTACAGGGACCATTTGGCCTATCCCCGGGAATCGTGTCCTTGAAGCCATTCAGCCCATGCCGGAGCCCCTTGGCGCCAAAGTTTTATCAGGGAAGGTCCAGCGTGCTGCTTGAGTCTCTCTTGGTTGGTCAGAAACTACAGGTGCATGTGCTGGGTTCAATTTTGATATTGGTTACCTAGAGCGAAGAGCATTACTTTCCCAGCGGGAGAGCTGAAAGTGCGGCCTCAGAGCGTCCTGAGACACAGTGTGGTTGCTCGTGTTCTCTTCACAAGTAGAATGGCTATGTGAGGGAAAGGGAGCTCTCCTAGAGAAACACTCTGCTTTCTGTACCGTGCAGGAGGCCTCCCGGCGCCCTATATACATAAAGGGAACACTGTGCTGTTCCGCGAGGACCAAAGTAAGGTTCAGGTATTCCCTCCACGAACTGAGGCGTGCAGAGGCTTTCCACGAAACCTTAGGCAAGTAGTGCATGAATGTTCGTGGGCCTTTCCCAGGACCCCCGCTGCCTCAGCATGTCCCCTGGAAGAACACTGTGTACCGAGTACTCTTCTTGGCCCCCTGAGCACCGTGCCGCTACCAAAGCCCTCCGGATCATCTCTTTGCATGCCGAGTGAGAGGCAACACACTCTTTTCTTTGTTGGCTAGCTAGATAGCCAAGACATTCAAAAGTGCTCCCCGAACAGAGGTGTAGAAGGTCTTAGGTGTAATGGCCTAGTGTGTCTCTCAGGGCTGCCGCTGAGGAGCAAGGAGAAAGCCGGTGCGTAGTGTTCCTTCTGGGTGTACTTAGCTACCGGCTCGTTCTGGCGAGCAGTCACTCGACGTTAGCTGCAGTCTGGAAAATGGACGGTTTCCCCCTGCACACTGCTAGGCTTTTGGCAGCTGCAGGGACACCTAACTCACTCGACCTAGCCCCTCCAATATTTCGTGCCATTCGCACAGTGCGCCACACCCCGGCTACCAAGTTATTCAGAGGAGGGGCCACAGTCCTCCTTGTGTCCCTTTCGGTGCGGGAGAACCTATGGGTACGTGGGGCCGTGCTCAACTTTGAGATTGGGACCTTCAGAGCACTGTAGTACCTCCCAACTGGAAAGAAGGATGGTTCAACGTGAAAGCTGCCTGAAATACAGTGCTCTGTCAGCCCACGCGTGCCTGCTGGCATGTCTTTGGAAGGAAAGTGGGCTTTCCTTGAGAGGCATAGTGTGTTTCCACGTCCACTCCTGAGGCACCCCAGGGTCGCCTCTACCTAAAAGGAACACTACGCTGAGCGCCAAGCTGAAGGCAAGGTCCGGGAATTGCATCCACAGCGCCGGGCAGCCATGCAGCGTTTCCCAGGGAGCCTCACTCAAAGCAGTGGCTAAACGCTAGTGTGCTTTGCAGGACTCCTGGGACTCCCGCGTCCTCACCACGTCTCATGGAAACACAGTGTGTACCGGATGCCACTTCTTAGGCGACCTACCAACATACAGGGGCCTAGGCCCTTCGGATCATCTCTTGGAATGAAGAGTGAAAGGCAAAACACCGCTCTCTTGGTCGCACAGGTGGATTGCCAGTCTTTCGAAAGTCCTCCCGAGCACAGGTCTAGCAGGTCTTAGGTGTACTGCAGGTGGTCCCCGCCGCTGAACCCGAACTGCAATGGGAAAAACCCTCGGCTCGCTGTTCATCCTGGGAACGCCAGCCTGCCCTCGCTCGCCGAGCAGACAGTCGACTTTAGATGCAGCCTGACATACGGACTTGTTGCCCCTGCAACACTGCCTAAGCTTTTGTAAGGGAAAAGGACACTTTGGCCTAACCCAAGGAATTATGTCGGTCCCGCCACTCAGCCCAAGCAGAACTCCCTTCGTGCCAAAGTTTTATCAGGGAAGGTCCAGGGGGCTGCGTGAGTCTCTTTTCGTTGCTCAGAAACTACCCGTCCGTGGGCTGTGCCAAGTCTGGCATCGGGACCTAAGGAGGGAAGCGTTATTTTCCCAACGGGAAAGCAGGCCACCTGCGGCCTCCAACTTAAGTGAAAACCAATGCGGTTGCCCGTCATCTCTACACAGTGGCAAGGCCGACTGAGGGAGAGGCAGCTTTCCTCGATTAACACAGTGTTTCCTACTCGTGGCAGGAGGCCTCCAGCAGCCCTCTTCACATAACGGGAAAAGCAGACCTGTCCCCCAGGCTCAACGTAATGTCCGGGTTTCCATCCACGGGTGGCCGTGTGCAAACGATTTCCATGAC
>NW_028121502.1:0-10601 GCF_965194805.1 Balaenoptera borealis
CGTGAGCATTGCCCGATCTTAGCCTCAGTCTGAAGGTCACTTCAGAGGCAGGAGCTGTCTGTCAGGGTTTCCAGGAGTGTGCAGAGACCAACAGGGCAGATGGAGCTTGTCTGGGGTGTGGAGCCTACTCTGCAAAACCCCTTTTCAGCAGCCACATAGGAGCCAGGGGCCAGGGGTACCATCACCTCACATGTGTCCAAAGGGATCACTCAGCACGGCCACTTCTTTCTCCTGTCCACCAAGAAGGGGGTCCTTCCTCCTTAGGGCCATACACTGAAACAGAAACCCTAAGGACCCCCTCACCCCTTTGTTAGCCGTCTCTTGACTTCTTGCCGCACCTTCTTCATCAGTCTCAACAAGTCCCTGGACTTACGCCATAACTGCTGTCTGTGATTTGCGGTTTTTTAACTGTCTCTGATGGTCAGAGAGAAACCCCCATTTCCATCTCTGGTTTTCCTTAGAGCCAGCAAGAGTCCACATCCCAGTGCATCTGCCTCCAATCCTGTCCTAGGCACCTACTGTGTGTGCCTACCCGGCTGGACTTGCCTTTGGGAAGCACCCTCCACCTCGCAAGTCCCTGAGGTTCCGGTGGGGCTGCTGTCCCCCTCCTGTGGTCAGTGACCTAGGACTGGCCAATCAGAATCATGGTGACAGATTCTGGTACAAGCCAGGCCCCTGATGGCCACCCTTTGCTGATACTATTTGGAAAGGGTGCTCTTTGCTCTGCCAGAATTGCTAAAGTGACGAAATGGAAGCCTGTAGCTACTGATGGGCCCCGACTCAGGGAAAGTCTGCCTGTGAGTAAGGCCAACACAGAGGAAAATAGAGCTAGGGTATGAAGAGGGACAGCTTCATGGCCAGTTCATCAGAGCACCTGGAACCAGCCAAGCCTGAAGCTGATGCTACCCTGGACCCTTTAGCTACAGGAGTTGTATGAGTTTCCTATGGCTGCTGTATCAAATTACCACAGACTTGCTGACTTAACACACATTTATTCTTACAGTTCTGGAGGTCAGAAGTCTAAAATCATGGTGTTAGCAGGGCTGTATTACTTATGGAGGCTTCAGGGGAGATTCTGTTTCCCTGCCTGTTCTAGTTCCTTGACTCGTGGCCCCTTCCTCACATTACTCCACCCTTTTTCTTCCATCCTCACATCTACTTCTGTACTCAAATCTTCATCTTTCCTTTATACAGACCCTTGTGATTACATTGGCCCACCCAGATAATCTCCTCATCACAAGAACCTTAATTTAATCTACACTGCAAAGCCCCCTTTGCCATTTAAGGTAACATATTCATGGGTTCTGGGGATTAGGATGTGGACACCTTTGGGTGCCATTATTCAGCCCACCACAGGAGTCAATGAATTCTTTGTTTGAGACAGTTTAGGCTGGGAATCTGTCACTTACAATGGAAGGAGTCCATGTACCCATTCCTAAATCTACAACATCATCTTACTCCTGGGGAACACACAAACCCTAGTATTCAGTTTATCCAGAGTTCTAATTTCTTTTTATCCCTTCAGTATTTTTTAATTTCATCTGACAGTACAGAGTAGAGGTTACGAAGGCAGATTTTGGATTCAGATAGCTTGGGTCTACATCCTGCCCTTTCCACTTACGAGTTAAGCTTTTTAAGCTACAAGCCTCTTGATCTGTCAAATGGAGGTAATAAAAGCACCTACTTGAGACAAGGATAGTAAAAATTAAAAGAGATAATGAATGTACAGCGCTCACAGTACAAGGCCAGTGTTCGATAAACAATGCAGAGATGCATTCCTTCCATCTGGCATTACACTAATTTTACGTACAATGTGTCTCAATTAATTGCTACATTTTTATTTAGCTCTTTTAGAAATAGCTCCAGACTCAGAGAATGAACCTCAGTGAATCTTCACACCATCTTCATTTGAAAGGTGTTGTCAAGCACTTCCACAGAACAAACAATTGAATAAAATTTTTGTGAGTCGCCCATGCCTCCCCTCCTTATCCTCTCCCTTTACTGCTAACATCATTCTGCTTCCAGAGCAACCCTCTCCTATCTGTGAGGTCTCTATTTTTCAGTCCCTCTAGGCAGAGTCTCCTTCATATCTATGTAATTTTGCTCTTTTCTCCAGCTTACCTAATAACCAGTTTTTCATATTCTTATAGAAAATGTGATTGCTCCTCCCTTCTGCCCAATTCCACTCACCACTTAATGCTCTGGGGTTTAACTGCAGAAACGATTTCAGCCTCACACTCCCTGAGCATTCCATTCGTCATGGATGCCACCTGGGTGAAGTCATGAGGTGTTCTGGTGGTCCACGCCTCAACAACATAACAGGGAACAACAGGCAGTGAGTGACCTTACTGAGTGGTTCAAGTTTGCTGAACTTGGGCTGGCAAGAGGCAGTCATTTGTGACAAGTGACAGTTATGCTGTACAGCTGATGGAGGCGGATATTTTCCTGTATTTTATACCCCAGATGCAGGCTAACTGGAAGAAACATGACAGGGAGTTCCTAGAGAAGGTCAATTAATACTGAACTTTTACTTGGACACCTGCACATCCCAGAATCCAACCTACCCACTCTCTCCTCTCCTCAACCCTCACCACAAAGAAATTCTTTGACATTTATCCCTACACATTTAAGAATTTTTTAAAATTCTTTTATACAATTAATCAAAATATACTTGTAGAAGACATCTTTATTTCTACCCAACCAGCTAGTAAACCCTATATGAATGAGGTAGAGAGCAGAAATCTCTTCATCTCACAGAAGGCATCAGGTCCTATCTCAGCTTCAGGTTGGTCTAAACTACCATGGTAGTTCCTTTCCTCTTGCCAGCAATTGGCCTAGGTGTAGGCATGTAACCAAGCTCTGACCAATGAAACATGAGAAGTCTGCTGAGAAGCTTCTCTTTGCTGATAAAACAATAGAGAGAGCCTCAGGTAGAGAAAAACTTTTTGTTTCCCTGACTTTCTGCTTGGAATGGAGGGCTTGATGCTTGGAGCAGTGTCAAGCCTTTTCCCCTGTGAAGTAAAGGCCAAAAATAATCTTAGAGACACAACCCCAACTTTGACCCCATTGAGCTGCTAAACAACTTCTTGTTATGTGATATATTTAAATTACCTTTATCATTTAAGCCACTATTAGTTAGGCATTTTGTTGCTTGCAGCTGAATGCATTGTAAATGATATACCATTTAACTCTGTTTTCTAGGTGGACCATTAAGGAAAACTTAACCCTCCCTATGTCTGCCTTTAAAACTATGTGTTTACATACGGTGGCAGCATCAGTCATCTTACTGAACAACTTTTTAAATGAAGTCAAGTGTTAAGAAGTCCCCCAGGGCTTCCCTGGTGGCGCAGTGGCTAAGAATCTGCTGCTAAAGCAGGGGACGCGGGTTCGAGCCCTGGTCCGGGAAGATCCCACCATGCCGCGGAGCAACTAATCCCGTGTGTCACAACTACTGAGCCTGCGCTCTAGAGCCTGGGAGCCACAACTACTGAGCCCACATGCCACAACTACTGAAGCCTGTACGCCTAGAGCCCATGCTCCACAGCAAGAGAAGCCAACGCAACGAGAAGCCCGCACACCACAACGAAGACCCAACGTAGCCAAAAACAAAAACAAAAGTCCCCCAATGGTAGTTATATATCTTTGGATGCTCAATTCCCATTGAGTTGACTGAACAAGGCCTTTACCTCCCCTATGCAGTGTACTGAGTGCATTGCTGGGTTCTTATCACCCAAATATTACAGTACTTGATTATCTTCCTCCCTTTCCCCTATCTTGGCCATGCAGTGAAGTGTCTTGACCACAGCTTGCTATGTAGAAATAAACAGAAGGTAAAAAAACAAAACCAAAAACCTGAAATTCCCAGCTGTGAAGTAAGAGGAAAGCCCCAGGATGGAGCTGATTTCTAGAGAAAATGAAAGGAATAGAATCAGGAGCCATATTTCCCATGGACATTGCTAATTAAAAATGGTGGCTTAATCACACAGTCTCCAGTTCAGATTGTAACTACCACATGACTTTTTTTACTGTGGCCTTGCACCTGATAAGGAAATTAGAAATCTGAATATAATGTTGTCAAGGGACAAATTAAAAATATTATTTGGGGGTCATTGGGTTGGGGGAAGTAGTTGACCTAAGGCCTAAACATTTTACAACTTCCCTAAGGCACATCTACAAAAAGTGTTAACATGCCTGACAATACGTAAGACTAAGACCTAAAGCACTTAAATGAGCATGAGCTCACAAGCAGGGGAGTCTGGTGGAACTGCAGCTGGAAATCAGATGTTCCATACTGAGGAAACTTAAAGAAACACAGCCACAGACTCCCAAATGCAGATGCGGGTCAACCACTGCATCTGCCATGAAACAAGCCATGATACAGCAGAAACTAACACACCATTATAAAGCAATTATACTCCAATAAAGATACTTAAAAAAAAAGAAAGAAAGAATCAGGCCAGTAATTCACGTTTCAAAAGGCCACATGAAGTGAAATTCATTCCCTTGGTGAATTTACTGGCTTCCAAGGGCTGACCCCTCAGTCTTAGAGGCTCAGAAAACTGACTTTTCTAGCACAGAAAAATCAGTTCCTTCTTCAGATGTGGAACTGTATTACTAAAGCTCATGAGACTTGTTATAAAGCTGGAATGTCAACTTATTAATGCAAAGTGATAAATGACTGGCATGGGAACTTTTAAAAGTTCTCCCAATTAATCCAGCCTCTTTGTAGAGCCCAGCTTATAAGGGGGCCAAATCAATTTTATCTTGAAATTTAATGGATTCAAAAGGCACTGGATTTGTAGGAGCATCACAAGAGATAACCTGATCCAGGCAATGCACCTTAACAATAGACCAAAGTCAACTGACTTTACTTCCTTCAACCATCTCCACAAGGGATGCCCTTGCCAATGGGAACAGAATTCTTCATGTTGGTTGGCAGTGCCACTTTTCCCTGGATGTCCACTGCTAAAAATTGCCTCCAAGATTGTCTTTTCCTTTTTCTCTGCTTTTGTGAACAGATTAAAATCCTTTTTGAGCAACACGTTTTTCATTAGATATGTTTATTCATTCAACCAGATTGCTGAGATGTCTTGTAGCCTAGAAGCCATTTCTACTTTTCCAATTGTTAAGACCCATTATGCATTGTTTTTAGGGCTTAAATCTCAGAATGTAATCCTGTTACCCTCTTTACCAGGCTCTTGGCTAATGTTCCACAAAAGCTTCCAAGTGGTTTCTATAAACTTCTCATTAGACCTTGAGTTCCACATTGGATCAGTAACATATGACCAACATGATTCTATTTCTACCTGTTCATTCACTCATGCCTTTCTTCCTTGCTTCACTCATTCATTTATTCAATATATCCTCATTGGGTAGCTGCTAGATATCAGGTATTGTTCTTGGCACTAGGCATACAGCAGGAAACAAAACAAAAACTCTTATCTTCATGGAGTTCCTGTTCTATTAGGAGGAAACAGACAGTACACAAATACTTGTAATATGTGAAATGGTGAGGAGCAGTATGGAGAAAAATAAAGTAGGGAAATATAGAGAGATTTTTGAGGGTAGAGTATGCAGTTTCTAAAATGTGGTATTGGAAACCCTCATTAAAAAGATAACAAGCCCTGAGGAAATCTAAGGAAAGAGAGTTCCAGACAAAGGGAGCAGTGTGTGCAGCTGGAGCAGGGTGGGCCAAGGGAGAGAAGCAGGAGGTGAGGTCAGAGAGCTAATGTTGAGCCTGGGTCAAGTAGAACCCACACCTGTGTCTATCCACTACCAGATACATGGACGAAATTAAAACATACCATTGATGGAAATGTTCTCATTCCTCTGGTCCACGTAAACAGGTGGGCTCTAGATCTTCAAATATTGTATTAGACAAACTAAAGGTACAAGCTGTCCCCATGTTCATTCAACCAATATGGTTGAGCTCCTATCATGTGTCAGCCCTTGGGCTAGGCCTGGATTATACCTTGGTGGAGATGAGCTTGTAATCTAATGGGGTAGACAGGCCTCAAGCAAATAACTACTTGATCTCGATCAAGATAACGGCTCTGCCAAGAAACTATGGATGCCTCAAAAGATATAGTCTAGTTTGGGAGGCAAGGAGAAGGCTTTTTAGGAGAACAAACATTTAAGGGAGACCCAAAGAAGAGAAGTTAATGAGGAAAAGGAAGAAAAAGCAGCAAGGGAAGTGAATTGTTCCAAAAAGAGGGAAGGGGGTGCAAAAAGACTGGACAGAAAGAACAGTGTGGGTGGAGGAAGGTGAACGCGAGGAAGGGCAACAGCAGATTGGGCTGGAGGAGTTGGTGGGGGCCAGACAAGCAGGTGAGGGCAGAACATTTGAGTCTGGATCTTATGCCAGCATAGTGGGAAGGCAAGAAAAGTTTTGGATCATCTGTTTATACCTTCAACAGACATTTGTTCAGGGCCTGCTCGATGCCAGAGCCGTGCTCAGCTCCTGAACGTCACACTGTGTAGCTCACGGCCCAGCAGGGAAAGCAGGGAAGTGGCATTAACGGGGCAACTATGGAGCCCGCAGAGTTGACGCTCTCCACCGTCTTCAATGTCGATAAGTCAGTGATATTATATTCTTTACCACATGTATGTATTTATGAAGTCAACAGCGGGGGCATGTTTTCTCCATTTTACAGCTGACAAAACTAAGAGAGGCTTAAGGAACTTCCAGAACCACATAGACGGTATATGATAGATTTAGGATTTGTGGCAGACCGCATTTTCCAGACTTGGCCATCACAATACATTCTATCCCGCACACTCCCTTTGCTAAGTGACCCTGACCTCCCTCCCATTGGGTGACAGAGACTACATCTCCTTACCTTGAACCTGGGTGGGCCTGTGACTGTGGTGGAAAGAATGGTATGTGATTCTCATTGTGTAGGGGAATATGTGTGTTTCTCCTTTACTACTCACACAGAACACTTCACCTCTGACACTTCTGGTCACCAAATGTGTGCGGGGTTTTCCCCACCAAGCAATTCTCTGTGATATTAGCTAGGTGTCCTCCAATTCAGTTCAATTCTGACACTGTCTACCTGGAATTAGCATCAGATTCCACAGATTAAGGGCTCAGTCCCACAAGACTCAGTCCCCTCAAGCCCCACCCCCCCAACACACACACATATTTCAGATGCCAATCACAAGTTCCAGTTTGTCACCTGTACTTCTGACTGACTGGTTAAAAACAAGCTTCCCACAACCCCCTCCTTGGGTTCCATAATTTGCTAGAATAGCTCACACAACTCAGGGTTTACTGGTTTATTATAAAAGGATATGATAGGGCTTCCCTGGTGGCGCAGTGGTTGAGAATCTGCCTGCCAATGCAGGGGACACGGGTTCGAGCCCTGGTCTGGGAAGATCCCACATGCCGCGGAGCAACCAGGCCCGTGAGCCACAATTACTGAGCCTGCGCGTCTGGAGCCTGTTCTCCGCAACAAGAGAGGCCGCGATAATGAGAGGCCCGCGCACCGCGATGAAGAGTGGCCCCCACTTGCCACAACTAGAGAAAGCCCTCGCACAGAAACGAAGACCCAACACAGCCATAAATAAATAAATAAATAAAAATTTAAAAAAAAAAAGGATATGATAATGGATACAGATGAACAACCAGATGGAAGAGATACATAGACCAAGGTATGTGAGAAGGAGCAAAGAGCTTCCACTATTCCAGCACCTCCACGTGTTCAGCAACTGAGAAGCTCCCCGAACCCTAATACCTTTCAGATTTTTATGAAGGCTTCATCATGCAGGCATGATTGATCACTAAGTCAATTTCCAGCCCTTCTCCCCTCCCTACGGGATACAGGGTAGGGCTGAAATTTCCAAGCTTCTAATCATGGCTTGTTCTTTCTGGTGACCACCTCCAATCCAGGAGCCTACCAAGCATTGCCTCATTAGAAAAAAAGACACTTCTATCACCCAGGAAATTTCAAGAAATTTAGGAGCTCTGTGTCAGGAACCAGTGTTAGAAGACCAAACATTAGAACAAAAGATGCTCCGAGTGTTCTTATCACTTTGGAAATTACAAGGGTTCTAGGAGCTCTGTGCCAGGAACCAGGGGCAGAGACCAGTGTGTGTGTGTGTGTGTGTGTGTGTGTGTGTGTGTGTGTGTACAGATGCCAACAGCCAGCATCAACCCCAAGTTACCTGCTTGAGTGAGCCTTCAGATGACCCCAGATGTGGAGTCACTTCCAGTTCTCAAGCTTTCCCTGATAAGGCCCCAGATATCATGGAGTAGAGAAGAACCATCCCTGCTGAGCCTGGTCCAGATTCCTGCTCCACAGAACGTGTGAGCATAATAAACTAGGGGAGCTTTTACACCACGTGGATTGGGTAGTCTGGTGCACAGCTATAGTAACTAGAACAGCAACCAAGCTCCTATTTCCTCACTGCAGAGCTCTCGAGCGCATAAAGACAGGCAGGACAGCATAGCAGTTAGGTGCAAGTTCCTGACACAGAGCTCCTAAATTTCTCTTGTGTGATGTTGGAAAGTTAATTACTGCTTCTCAGCCTCCATTTCCATATTTGTAAAATGGGGACGGTATTGAGTTGTTGTGGTGCTAAATCAGCTGACACATATCAAGTCTTAGCACATTACCTGACTCACCAGACATGGTATAAAAAAGTTAGACATTATTATTATGTCTAACACATTCATTTAACAATAAATGAACTTTATACAAACAGACTTTACACAAACTTTCAGGTGACTGAGAGGCAACTCAGTTATTCCCAACACGTTGTCATTGATTAAAACCCTCTAGGAATTTTTAAAAACTTTTCTTTAGGACTACTTTATGTGTCATATTAGAAGATAAGGCTCATTATTTTATAAGCACATATCATTTTTACTCCACTTTGATCATCTACCTTATTGACCAGGCTATTTCAAAAAATGAAACCCATTTTCAGAGTATAAAGGAACAACCTAATAAAGAAATGGGCAGTAGACTTGAAAGAACACTTCACAAAAGAGGATATCCAAGTAGCCCATAAACATATGGAAAAGTGCTCAATCTCATTGTCATCAAGGAAATGCAAGCTGAAACTGTAAGAGAACAATACACACCAACCAAAATGACTGAAATTAATTTAAGAGACTGACAACATAAAGTGTGATGAGGCCACTGAGATGGAGAAAAGCCACCCCTGACAATAGGAAGCCAGCCCATGGTACCCTTCTGTTGAACACGTTCTCCTGTCACACCAGACAAAAACAAGACCATTCTGTAGTCATATCGGAACAGAGACAAAATTAGGAACACTGTACAAGTCACAAAATGACCAAACACCCCATATCTAGGCTGTTATGGGCTGAACTGTGTCTCCACTAGAGACATGGTAAAATCCTACTCCCTGGTACCTGTGAATATGACCTCATTTGGAAATAGGGTCTTTACAGGTATAATCAAGTTAAGAAGAGGTCATTAGTATGGGCCTAATCCAATATGACTGGCATCCTTATAAGAAATGGACTAGAGACAGAGACAGACACACAGGGAGAACAACACCATGTGACGGTGGAGGCAGAGGGTGGAGTGATGCCCCACAAGCCAAGGAGTGCCGCCTTGATTTTGGACTTTTCACCTCCAGAACTGTGAGAAAATAAATTCTTATTGCTTTAAACCACCCAGTTTGTGATACTTTATTACAGCAGCCCTAGAAATCCAATATATCAGCTAATATGAGGGAACTCTGCTTCTTTACAAATTCCAGTTTAACCCCACTCCATTCTTCCTGTTTTCTGGATAAAAATGGCTGAGAAACCCAACTACAGAATTAACCCCACTTCCTGACAGCATTCAATCAAGAGCAAAGCCCAGATTCCTTGAACCCTCCCTAAAATCACCTAACAGAATCCCAAATCTTACAAAAAGTCTTCATAACACATTTTTTCCTGAGACACTCCACAATCCCCATGGTGTGCATTCTCCCTGTTGCAACAAACCAATGAACCTAATTTTGTCTGACTACAGGTGTATTCCTGGTGGTCTTTCGCTGCAGGGCATTGACAATGTGAATTGATATAACTACTATGAAAAGTTTCTGGTAATATCTACCAAAGCTGAAAATATACATGTCCAGTGACCCCAAAATTTTAATCCTAGGTATAAACTCAGCAGAAATAAATACCTATGTGCACCCCCAAAAATGTACAAAAATGTTCATAGTAGTATTATTCACACACACACAAAAAAACTGGAAACAACCCAAAGTTCATCAATAATAGAAAAAATTAAGTAAATTATGGTGATTGTAATTCTATTACAATACAATTCTATACAACAATGAAAGGGGATGAATTTATATAGATAAATTTCCCAAAACTGATACTGAGTAAAAAAAAGCTAGACATGAAATGATTTCATGATATGACTATGATTTCAATATTAGTTTCAAAAACAGATAAAATGGATTTATGTAGCAGAAGCCAGAATAATGGTTACCTAGAGAAGACATGTAGAGAGGCTGCTGCGAAGCTGATAATGGGTTATCTTTTTTATCTGAGTGGTGTTTACATCAGTATGTTTAATTTGGGATAATCCATAAAGCTGTATACTTATAAATTATGCAACTGTCAG
>NW_028121501.1:0-10493 GCF_965194805.1 Balaenoptera borealis
CCTCATTTCTCATCTCCTTGTGCCCGGGTTCGCCATTCCAGCTGCTTTACTAGCAAGCTCCCTACTTGGAGCATCAGCACCTTTAACCTCCTGTTCCATACAGGTTGCAATTTGTCCTGAGGATAAACGGGAAGACGTGGAACCAACGAGAGACTAGCTCTTGGTGTTGGGACAGGCACAGGTCACTCTATTTTCCCATCAGAAAGAAGAATTAACCACAGGCTCAGCCTGCCCCCCGGAACCAGAACAGGGCCTGAAGCCATTCTGCGATTTTGCGGCCAGCTCCCATAAAAACGAGTTGTAAAATGGAGGTTCAGGGCACTGCAATTCACAAACGTGCAGAGTTATAAATGATAACTCTCGTCCACAAATATATTGAGGGAAGGCAAAGAAGAGGATTTGAAATCAAGGCAGAATTGCAGGAAACAGATTTCAGGAGGTAGATACGAATCACCTTTAAAGCACATGAAAAGCGGCAAAACGTTGACAATGATGCCCTTGGCCAAAAAGGGCGTATGCGTTTTTTCCTGAATATATTCAGGAAAAAACGCATACGCCCTTTTTGGCCAACCAAGGAACCTGGAAAGGCAAATCAGCGCTACAAAGAAGTCTCGCTTCCCATCGGTCAAAAGGGCCATGCTGAAAAAAGTGTCAAAACCAGAAATGCAGGACAGGCCATGGAGAAATGGGAGCCTTGCTACACTGATGGGCGGGATGTAAATTGCCAAGAGCCACTCTGGAGAAGTGTCCGGTGAGTCCTGAAACATCTGAAAAACACAGCTTAGAGAGCATAGGGCACTTCCACTCATGGGGGTATAAATTGGGAAAATTAAAAATCAGCAAGACACAAGCACCCCAAAGTTTAGGGCTGCTCTGTTGACCAGGACCTCCACTTCATTCCACCTTAAATATCCAAGGAAAGAGAAAAATGGATAAAGAAGTTGTGGTCCTTATGTACAATGGAATATCACTCAGCCATGAAATCAATGTCGTAAGGTTAGTAGCAGCATGATGAGTGGATTTAGGTACGACGATTCTAAGTGAAATAAGTCACACAGAAAACGACACTTCTCATAAGGTATCACTGATAGAGGGAATGTAAAAACCGTTACACTTGAACTGAATTACAAAACAGAACAGAGTCACACATGCAGAAAACACACTATGGCTGCTTAACGGGAAAGGTGAGGTGGGGTGATACATAAAACAAGGGTATCAAATTAGCTCAGATACCGTTCCATAAACCCAATATGTAATAGACAAGACCTACTCCTTGCTCAGAGAACTGGACTCAACATGCCCTATTCACCGCTCAAGAATATATCTGACTAATAATAATCGTAAAACCTATGTATTGATATCTCTCTGTTAGTGTGTCAAGTGGGTGTAAAGCGGCATAAACACAGCAGTGAAAAGCAGCTAAACCCCATTATAAAAATAAATTACTTTGAAACACCCATGAAACAAAGACAGTGAAAGAGAGAGAAATTCTTACACAATGCGTTCAGGGGCTGTGATGCAACCTGGATTGACCATATCTAGACCCACAGCTGGATGAGACATAAGGGTGGACACTCTTGGGGCTGAGAGGTTTGGTGAGGTTGGGTGAGCAAACGCAGACCCTTTAAAGGAATACTGCGTGGTACCCATCGCATGGGTCCCAAATCTCCAGGTTCAAGGGCATCTTCCTACATCAAAAACATGCATGAGAAACCCAGAAGATGGTACACCGTGTGATGGGGAAAGGTTTCTAAAACGCACCTCATTTCTCATCTCCTTGTGCCCGGGTTCGCCATTCCAGCCGCTTTACTAGCAAGCTCCCTACTTGGAGCATCAGCACCTTTAACCTCCTGTTCCATACAGGTTGCAATTTGTCCTGAGGATAAACGGGAAGACGTGGAACCAACGAGAGACTAGCTCTTGGTGTTGAGACAGGCACAGGTCACTCTATTTTCCCATCAGAAAGAAGAATTAACCACAGGCTCAGCCTGCCCCCCGGAACCAGAACAGGGCCTGAAGCCATTCTGCGATTTTGCGGCCAGCTCCCATAAAAACGAGTTGTAAAATGGAGGTTCAGAGCACTGCAATTCACAAACCTGCAGAGTTATTAATGATAACTCTCGTCCACAAATATATTGAGGGAAGGCAAAGAAGAGGATTTGAAATCAAGGCAGAATTGCAGGAAACAGATTTCAGGAGGTAGATACGAATCGCTTTTAAAGCACATGAAAAGCGGCAAAACGTTGACAATGATGCCCTTGGCCAAAAAGGGCGTATGCGTTTTTTCCTGAATATATTCAGGAAAAAACGCATACGCCCTTTTTGGCCAACCAAGCAACCTGGAAAGGCAAATCAGCGCTACAAAGAAGTCTCGCTTCCCATCGGTCAAAAGGGCCATGCTGAAAAAAGTGTCAAAACCAGAAATGCAGGACAGGCCATGGAGAAATGGGAGCCTTGCTACACTGATGGGCGGGATGTAAATTGCCAAGAGCCACTCCGGAGAAGTGTCCGGTGAGTCCTGAAACATCTGAAAAACACAGCTTAGAGAGCATAGGGCACTTCCACTCATGGGGGTATAAATTGGGAAAATTAAAAATCAGCAAGACACAAGCACCCCAAAGTTTAGGGCTGCTCTGTTGACCAGGACCTCCACTTCATTCCACCTTAAATATCCCAGGAAAGAGAAAAATGGATAAAGAAGTTGTGGTCCTTATGTACAATGGAATATCACTCAGCCATGAAATCAATGTCGTAAGGTTAGTAGCAGCATGATGAGTGGATTTAGGTACGACGATTCTAAGTGAAATAAGTCACACAGAAAAGGACACTTCTCATAAGGTATCACTGATAGAGGGAATGTAAAAACCGTTACACTTGAACTGAATTACAAAACAGAACAGAGTCACACATGCAGAAAACACACTATGGCTGCTTAACGGGAAAGGTGAGGTGCGGTGATACATAAAACAAGGGTATCAAATTAGCTCAGATACCGTTCCATAAACCCAATATGTAATAGACAAGACCTACTCCTTGCTCAGAGAACTGGACTCAACACGCCCTATTCACCGCACAAGAATATATCTGACTAATAATAATCGTAAAACCTATGTATTGATATCTGTTAGTGTGTCAAGTGGGTGTAAAGCGGCATAAACACAGCAGGGAAAAGCAGCTAAACCCCATTATAAAAATAAATTACTTTGAAACACCCATGAAACAAAGACAGTGAAAGAGAGAGAAATTCTTACACAATGCGTTCAGGGGCTGTGATGCAACCTGGATTGACCATATCTAGACGCACAGCTGGATGAGACATAAGGGTGGACACTCTTGGGGCTGAGAGGTTTGGTGAGGTTGGGTGAGCAAACGCAGACCCTTTAAAGGAATACTGCGTGGTACCCATCGCATGGGTCCCAAATCTCCAGGTTCAAGGGCATCTTCCTACATCAAAAACATACATGAGAAACCCAGAAGATGGTACACCGTGTGATGGGGAAAGGTTTCTAAAACGCACCTCATTTCTCATCTCCTTGTGCCCGGGTTCGCCATTCCAGCCGCTTTACTAGCAAGCTCCCTACTTGGAGCATCAGCACCTTTAACCTCCTGTTCCGTACAGGTTGCAATTTGTCCTGAGGATAAACGGGAAGACGTGGAACCAACGAGAGACTAGCTCTTGGTGTTGGGACAGGCACAGGTCACTCTATTTTCCCATCAGAAAGAAGAATTAACCACAGGCTCAGCCTGCCCCCCGGAACCAGAACAGGGTCTGAAGCCATTCTGCGATTTTGCGGCCAGCTCCCATAAAAACGAGTTGTAAAATGGAGGTTCAGGGCACTGCAATTCACAAACCTGCAGAGTTATTAATGATAACTCTCGTCCACAAATATATTGAGGGAAGGCAAAGAAGAGGATTTGAAATCAAGGCAGAATTGCAGGAAACAGATTTCAGGAGGTAGATACGAATCGCCTTTAAAGCACATGAAAAGCGGCAAAACGTTGACAATGATGCCCTTGGCCAAAAAGGGCGTATGCGTTTTTTCCTGAATATATTCAGGAAAAAACGCATACGCCCTTTTTGGCCAACCAAGCAACCTGGAAAGGCAAATCAGCGCTACAAAGAAGTCTCTCTTCCCATCGGTCAAAAGGGCCATGCTGAAAAAAGTGTCAAAACCAGAAATGCAGGACAGGCCATGGAGAAATGGGAGCCTTGCTACACTGATGGGCGGGATGTAAATTGCCAAGAGCCACTCCGGAGAAGTGTCCGGTGAGTCCTGAAACATCTGAAAAACACAGCTTAGAGAGCATAGGGCACTTCCACTCATGGGGGTATAAATTGGGAAAATTAAAAATCAGCAAGACACAAGCACCCCAAAGTTTAGGGCTGCTCTGTTGACCAGGACCTCCACTTCATTCCACCTTAAATATCCCAGGAAAGAGAAAAATGGATAAAGAAGTTGTGGTCCTTATGTACAATGGAATATCACTCAGCCATGAAATCAATGTCGTAAGGTTAGTAGCAGCATGATGAGTGGATTTAGGTACGACGATTCTAAGTGAAATAAGTCACACAGAAAAGGACACTTCTCATAAGGTATCACTGATAGAGGGAATGTAAAAACCGTTACACTTGAACTGAATTACAAAACAGAACAGAGTCACACATGCAGAAAACACACTATGGCTGCTTAACGGGAAAGGTGAGGTGGGGTGATACATAAAACAAGGGTATCAAATTAGCTCAGATACCGTTCCATAAACCCAATATGTAATAGACAAGACCTACTCCTTGCTCAGAGAACTGGACTCAGCACGCCCTATTCACCGCACAAGAATATATCTGACTAATAATAATCGTAAAACCTATGTATTGATATCTCTCTGTTAGTGTGTCAAGTGGGTGTAAAGCGGCATAAACACAGCAGTGAAAAGCAGCTAAACCCCATTATAAAAATAAATTACTTTGAAACACCCATGAAACAAAGACAGTGAAAGAGAGAGAAATTCTTACACAATGCGTTCAGGGGCTGTGATGCAACCTGGATTGACCATATCTAGACGCACAGCTGGATGAGACATAAGGGTGGACACTCTTGGGGCTGAGAGGTTTGGTGAGGTTGGGTGAGCAAACGCAGACCCTTTAAAGGAATACTGCGTGGTACCCATCGCATGGGTCCCAAATCTCCAGGTTCAAGGGCATCTTCCTACATCAAAAACATGCATGAGAAACCCAGAAGATGGTACACCGTGTGATGGGGAAAGGTTTCTAAAATGCACCTCATTTCTCATCTCCTTGTGCCCGGGTTCGCCATTCCAGCTGCTTTACTAGCAAGCTCCCTACTTGGAGCATCAGCACCTTTAACCTCCTGTTCCATACAGGTTGCAATTTGTCCGGAGGATAAACGGGAAGACGTGGAACCAACGAGAGACTAGCTCTTGGTGTTGGGACAGGCACAGGTCACTCTATTTTCCCATCAGAAAGAAGAATTAACCACAGGCTCAGCCTGCCCCCCGGAACCAGAACAGGGCCTGAAGCCATTCTGCGATTTTGCGGCCAGCTCCCATAAAAACGAGTTGTAAAATGGAGGTTCAGGGCACTGCAATTCACAAACCTGCAGAGTTATAAATGATAACTCTCGTCCACAAATATATTGAGGGAAGGCAAAGAAGAGGATTTGAAATCAAGGCAGAATTGCAGGAAACAGATTTCAGGAGGTAGATACGAATCGCCTTTAAAGCACATGAAAAGCGGCAAAACGTTGACAATGATGCCCTTGGCCAAAAAGGGCGTATGCGTTTTTTCCTGAATATATTCAGGAAAAAACGCATACGCCCTTTTTGGCCAACCAAGGAACCTGGAAAGGCAAATCAGCGCTACAAAGAAGTCTCGCTTCCCATCGGTCAAAAGGGCCATGCTGAAAAAAGTGTCAAAACCAGAAATGCAGGACAGGCCATGGAGAAATGGGAGCCTTGCTACACTGATGGGCGGGATGTAAATTGCCAAGAGCCACTCCGGAGAAGTGTCCGGTGAGTCCTGAAACATCTGAAAAACACAGCTTAGAGAGCATAGGGCACTTCCACTCATGGGGGTATAAATTGGGAAAATTAAAAATCAGCAAGACACAAGCACCCCAAAGTTTAGGGCTGCTCTGTTGACCAGGACCTCCACTTCATTCCACCTTAAATATCCCAGGAAAGAGAAAAATGGATAAAGAAGTTGTGGTCCTTATGTACAATGGAATACCACTCAGCCATGAAATCAATGTCGTAAGGTTAGTAGCAGCATGATGAGTGGATTTAGGTACGACGATTCTAAGTGAAATAAGTCACACAGAAAAGGACACTTCTCATAAGGTATCACTGATAGAGGGAATGTAAAAACCGTTACACTTGAACTGAATTACAAAACAGAACAGAGTCACACATGCAGAAAACACACTATGGCTGCTTAACGGGAAAGGTGAGGTGGGGTGATACATAAAAAAAGGGTATCAAATTAGCTCAGATACCGTTCCATAAACCCAATATGTAATAGACAAGACCTACTCCTTGCTCAGAGAACTGGACTCAACACGCCCTATTCACCGCACAAGAATATATCTGACTAATAATAATCGTAAAACCTATGTATTGATATCTCTCTGTTAGTGTGTCAAGTGGGTGTAAAGCGGCATAAACACAGCAGTGAAAAGCAGCTAAACCCCATTATAAAAATAAATTACTTTGAAACACCCATGAAACAAAGACAGTGAAAGAGAGAGAAATTCTTACACAATGCGTTCAGGAGCTGTGATGCAACCTGGATTGACCATATCTAGACGCACAGCTGGATGAGACATAAGGGTGGACACTCTTGGGGCTGAGAGGTTTGGTGAGGTTGGGTGAGCAAACGCAGACCCTTTAAAGGAATACTGCGTGGTACCCATCGCATGGGTCCCAAATCTCCAGGTTCAAGGGCATCTTCCTACATCAAAAACATGCATGAGAAACCCAGAAGATGGTACACCGTGTGATGGGGAAAGATTTCTAAAACGCACCTCATTTCTCATCTCCTTGTGCCCGGGTTCGCCATTCCAGCCGCTTTACTAGCAAGCTCCCTACTTGGAGCATCAGCACCTTTAACCTCCTGTTCCATACAGGTTGCAATTTGTCCTGAGGATAAACGGGAAGACGTGGAACCAACGAGAGACTAGCTCTTGGTGTTGGGACAGGCACAGGTCACTCTATTTTCCCATCAGAAAGAAGAAATAACCACAGGCTCAGCCTGCCCCCCGGAACCAGAACAGGGCCTGAAGCCATTCTGCGATTTTGCGGCCAGCTCCCATAAAAACGAGTTGTAAAATGGAGGTTCAGGGCACTGCAATTCACAAACCTGCAGAGTTATTAATGATAACTCTCGTCCACAAATATATAGAGGGAAGGCAAAGAAGAGGATTTGAAATCAAGGCAGAATTGCAGGAAACAGATTTCAGGAGGTAGATACGAATCGCCTTTAAAGCACATGAAAAGCGGCAAAACGTTGACAATGATGCCCTTGGCCAAAAAGGGCGTATGCGTTTTTTCCTGAATATATTCAGGAAAAAACGCATACGCCCTTTTTGGCCAACCAAGCAACCTGGAAAGGCAAATCAGCGCTACAAATAAGTCTCGCTTCCCATCGGTCAAAAGGGCCATGCTGAAAAAAGTGTCAAAACCAGAAATGCAGGACAGGCCATGGAGAAATGGGAGCCTTGCTACACTGATGGGCGGGATGTAAATTGCCAAAAGCCACTCCGGAGAAGTGTCCGGTGAGTCCTGAAACATCTGAAAAACACAGCTTAGAGAGCATAGGGCACTTCCACTCATGGGGGTATAAATTGGGAAAATTAAAAATCAGCAAGACACAAGCACCCCAAAGTTTAGGGCTGCTCTGTTGATCAGGACCTCCACTTCATTCCACCTTAAATATCCCAGGAAAGAGAAAAATGGATAAAGAAGTTGTGGTCCTTATGTACAATGGAATATCACTCAGCCATGAAATCAATGTCGTAAGGTTAGTAGCAGCATGATGAGTGGATTTAGGTACGACGATTCTAAGTGAAATAAGTCACACAGAAAAGGACACTTCTCATAAGGTATCACTGATAGAGGGAATGTAAAAACCGTTACACTTGAACTGAATTACAAAACAGAACAGAGTCACACATGCAGAAAACACACTATGGCTGCTTAACGGGAAAGGTGAGGTGGGGTGATACATAAAACAAGGGTATCAAATTAGCTCAGATACCGTTCCATAAACCCAATATGTAATAGACAAGACCTACTCCTTGCTCAGAGAACTGGACTCAGCACGCCCTATTCACCGCACAAGAATATATCTGACTAATAATAATCGTAAAACCTATGTATTGATATCTCTCTGTTAGTGTGTCAAGTGGGTGTAAAGCGGCATAAACACAGCAGTGAAAAGCAGCTAAACCCCATTATAAAAATAAATTACTTTGAAACACCCATGAAACAAAGACAGTGAAAGAGAGAGAAATTCTTACACAATGCGTTCAGGGGCTGTGATGCAACCTGGATTGACCATATCTAGACGCACAGCTGGATGAGACATAAGGGTGGACACTCTTGGGGCTGAGAGGTTTGGTGAGGTTGGGTGAGCAAACGCAGACCCTTTAAAGGAATACTGCGTGGTACCCATCGCATGGGTCCCAAATCTCCAGGTTCAAGGGCATCTTCCTACATCAAAAACATGCATGAGAAACCCAGAAGATGGTACACCGTGTGATGGGGAAAGGTTTCTAAAACGCACCTCATTTCTCATCTCCTTGTGCCCGGGTTCGCCATTCCAGCCGCTTTACTAGCAAGCTCCCTACTTGGAGCATCAGCACCTTTAACCTCCTGTTCCGTACAGGTTGCAATTTGTCCTGAGGATAAACGGGAAGACGTGGAACCAACGAGAGACTAGCTCTTGGTGTTGGGACAGGCACAGGTCACTCTATTTTCCCATCAGAAAGAAGAATTAACCACAGGCTCAGCCTGCCCCCCGGAACCAGAACAGGGCCTGAAGCCATTCTGCGATTTTGCGGCCAGCTCCCATAAAAACGAGTTGTAAAATGGAGGTTCAGGGCACTGCAATTCACAAACCTGCAGAGTTATTAATGATAACTCTCGTCCACAAATATATTGAGGGAAGGCAAAGAAGAGGATTTGAAATCAAGGCAGAATTGCAGGAAACAGATTTCAGGAGGTAGATACGAATCGCCTTTAAAGCACATGAAAAGCGGCAAAACGTTGACAATGATGCCCTTGGCCAAAAAGGGCGTATGCGTTTTTTCCTGAATATATTCAGGAAAAAACGCATACGCCCTTTTTGGCCAACCAAGCAACCTGGAAAGGCAAATCAGCGCTACAAAGAAGTCTCGCTTCCCATCGGTCAAAAGGGTCATGCTGAAAAAAGTGTCAAAACCAGAAATGCAGGACAGGCCATGGAGAAATGGGAGCCTTGCTACACTGATGGGCGGGATGTAAATTGCCAAGAGCCACTCTGGAGAAGTGTCCGGTGAGTCCTGAAACATCTGAAAAACACAGCTTAGAGAGCATAGGGCACTTCCACTCATGGGGGTATAAATTGGGAAAATTAAAAATCAGCAAGACACAAGCACCCCAAAGTTTAGGGCTGCTCTGTTGACCAGGACCTCCACTTCATTCCACCTTAAATATCCCAGGAAAGAGAAAAATGGATAAAGAAGTTGTGGTCCTTATGTACAATGGAATATCACTCAGCCATGAAATCAATGTCGTAAGGTTAGTAGCAGCATGATGAGTGGATTTAGGTACGACGATTCTAAGTGAAATAAGTCACACAGAAAAGGACACTTCTCATAAGGTATCACTGATAGAGGGAATGTAAAAACCGTTACACTTGAACTGAATTACAAAACAGAACAGAGTCACACATGCAGAAAACACACTATGGCTGCTTAACGGGAAAGGTGAGGTGGGGTGATACATAAAACAAGGGTATCAAATTAGCTCAGATACCGTTCCATAAACCCAATATGTAATAGACAAGACCTACTCCTTGCTCAGAGAACTGGACTCAACACGCCCTATTCACCGCACAAGAATATATCTGACTAATAATAATCGTAAAACCTATGTATTGATATCTGTTATTGTGTCAAGTGGGTGTAAAGTGGCATAAACACAGCAGTGAAAAGCAGCTAAACCCCATTATAAAAATAAATTACTTTGAAACACCCATGAAACAAAGACAGTGAAAGAGAGAGAAATTCTTACACAATGCGTTCAGGGGCTGTGATGCAACCTGGATTGACCATATCTAGACGCACAGCTGGATGAGACATAAGGGTGGACACTCTTGGGGCTGAGAGGTTTGGTGAGGTTGGGTGAGCAAACGCAGACCCTTTAAAGGAATACTGCGTGGTACCCATCGCATGGGTCCCAAATCTCCAGGTTCAAGGGCATCTTCCTACATCAAAAAC
>NW_028121500.1:0-10453 GCF_965194805.1 Balaenoptera borealis
CCCTAACCCATACCCTACGCCGTACCCGAACCCCTCCCCGAACCCGTACCCTAAGCCGTACCCTAAGCCTAACCCTAAGCCTAACCCTAACCCTAGGCTACCCTTGACTGCTTCTGCCTCCAATAGATTTCCTAAGCACTTGTGTTTTAAGGAACAGCTGAAAAAGAGAATCCTAATGTGATTTCTTTATAATGGGTGTGTTCCTTATCTTATCCTAGTGTCTAAACTCTTCTCCATGGCTGGACCCCCAAATAATATTCCTTTACGTGCTAAGGGGTATCTAGAGAGTGGGATAGGTTTACTAACTACCCTAACCCTAACGCGTACCCTAACCCTAACCCCTACCCTAACCCTAACACGTACCCTAATCCTAACCCGTACCCTAAACCGAGCCCTAACCCTAACACTAGCCCTAACCCTAACCCTAACCCATACCCTATGCCGTACCCGAACCCCTCCCCGAACCCGTACCCTAAGCCGTACCCTAAGCCTAACCCTAAGCCTAACCCTAACCCTAGGCTACCCTTGACTGCTTCTTCCTCCAACAGATTTCCTAAGCACTAGTGTTTTAAGGGACAGCTTAAAAAGAGAATCCTAATGTGATTTCTTTACAATGGGTGTGTTCCTTATCTTATCCTAGTGTCTAAACTCTTCTCCATGGCTGGACCCCCAAATAATATTCCTTTACGTGCTAAGGGGTATCTAGAGAGTGGGATAGGTTTAATAACTACCCTAACCCTAACGCGTACCCTAACCCTAACCCCTACCCTAACCCTAACACGTACCCTAATCCTAACCCGTACCCTAAACCGAGCCCTAACCCTAACACTAACCCTAACCCTAACACTAACCCATACCCTACGCCGTACCCGAACCCCTCCCCGAACCCGAACCCTAAGCCTAACCCTAAGCCTAACCCTAACCCTAGGCTGCCCTTGACTGCTTCTGCCTCCAATAGATTTCCTAAGCACTAGTGTTTGAAGGAACAGCTTAAAAAGAGAATCCTAATGTGATTTCTTTATAATGGGTGTGTTCCTTATCTTATCCTAGTGTCTAAACTCTTCTCCATGGCTGGACCCCCAAATAATATTCTTTACGTGCTAAGGGGTATCTAGAGAGTGGGATAGGTTTACTAACTACCCTAACCCGAACGCGTACCCTAACCCTAGCCCCTACCCTAACCCTAACACCTACCCTAATCCTAACCCGTACCCTAAACCGAGCCCTAACCCTAACACTAACCCTAAACCTAACACTCACCCATACCCTACGCCGTACCCGAACCCCTCCCTGAACCCGTACCCTAAGCCGTACCCTAAGCCTAACCCTAAGCCTAACCCTAACCCTAGGCTACCCTTGACTGCTTCTGCCTCCAATAGATTTCCTAAGCACTAGTGTTTTAAGGGACAGCTTAAACAGAGAATCCTAATGTGATTTCTTTATAATGGGTGTGTTCCTTATCTTATCCTAGTGTCTAAACTCTTCTCCATGGCTGGACCACCAAATAATATTCCTTTACGTGCTAAGGGGTATCTAGAGAGTGGGATAGGTTTACTAACTACCCTAACCCTAACGCGTACCCTAACCCTAAACCCTACCCTAACCCTAACACGTACCCTAATCCTAACCCGTACCCTAAACCGAGCCCTAACCCTAACACTAACCCTAACCCTAACCCTAACCCATACCCTACGCCGTACCCGCACCCCTCCCCGAACCCGTACCCTAAGCCGTACCCTAAGCCTAACCCTAAGCCTAACCCTAACCCTAGGCTACCCTTGACTGCTTCTGCCTCCAATAGATTTCCTAAGCAGTAGTGTTTTAAGGAACAGCTGAAAAAGAGAATCCTAATGTGATTTCTTTATAATGGGTGTGTTCCTTATCTTATCCTAGTGTCTAAACTCTTCTCCATGGCTGGACCCCCAAATAATATTCCTTTACGTGCTAAGGGGTATCTAGAGAGTGGGATAGGTTTAATAACTGCCCTAACCCTAACGCGTCCCCTAACCCTAACCCCTACCCTAAACCTAACACGTACCCTAATCCTAACCCATACCCTAAACCGAGCCCTAACCCTAACACTAACCCTAACCCTAACCCTAACCCATACCCTACGCCGTACACAAACCCCTCCCCGAACCCGTACCCTAAGCCTAACCCTAAGCCTAACCCTAACCCTAGGCTACCCTTGACTGCTTCTGCCTCCAATAGATTTCCTAAGCAGTAGTGTTTTAAGGAACAGCTGAAAAAGAGAATCCTAATGTGATTTCTTTATAATGGGTGTGTTCCTTATCTTATCCGAGTGTCTAAACTCTTCTCCATGGCTGGACCCTCAAATAATATTCCTTTACGTGCTAAGGGGTATCTAGAGAGTGGGATAGGTTTAATAACTACCCTAACCCTAACGCGTACCCTAACCCTTACCCCTACCCTAACCCTAACACGTACCCTAATCCTAACCCTTACCCTAAACCGAGCCCTAACCCTAACACTAACCCTAACCCTAACCCTAACCCATACCATACGCCGTACCCGAACCCCTCCCCGAACCCGTACCCTAAGCCGTACCCTAAGCCTAACCCTAAGCCTAACCCTAACCCTAGGCTACCCTTGACTGCTTCTGCCTCCAATAGATTTCCTAAGCACTAGTGTTTTAAGGAACAGCTTAAAAAGAGAATCCTAATGTGATTTCTTTATAATGGGTGTGTTCCTTATCTTATCCGAGTGTCTAAACTCTTCTCCATGGCTGGACCCCCAAATACTATTCCTTTACGTGCTAAGGGGTTTCTAGAGAGTGGGATAGGTTTACTAACTACCCTAACCCTAACGCGTACCCTAACCCTAACCCCTACCCTAACCCTAACTCGTATCCTAATCCTAACCCGTACCCTAAACCGAGCCCTAACCCTAACACTAACCCTAAACCTAACCCTAACCCATACCCTACGCCGTACCCGAACCCCTCCCCGAACCCGTACCCTAAGCCGTACCCTAAGCCTAACCCTAAGCCTAACCCTAACCCTAGGCTACCCTTGACTGCTTCTGCCTCCAATAGATTTCCTAAGCACTAGTGTTTTAAGGAACAGCTTAAAAAGAGAATCCTAATGTGATTTCTTTATAATGGGTGTGTTCCTTATCTTATCCTAGTGTCTAAACTCTTCTCCATGGCTGGACCCCCAAATAATATTCCTTTACGTGCTAAGGGGTATCTAGAGAGTGGGATAGGTTTACTAACTACCCTAACCCTAACGCGTACCCTAACCCTAACCCCTACCCTAACCCTAACACGTACCCTAATCCTAACCCGTACCCTAAACCGAGCCCTAACCCTAACACTAACCCTAACACTAACCCATACCCTACGCCGTACCCGCACCCCTCCCCGAACCCGTACCCTAAGCCGTACCCTAACCCTAACCCTAAGCCGAACCCTAACCCTATGCTACCCTTGACTGCTTCTGCCTCCAATAGATGTCCTAAGCACTAGTGTTTTAAGAAACAGCTTAAAAAGAGAATCCTAATGTGATTTCTTTATAATGGATGTGTTCCTTATCTTATCCTAGTGTCTAAATTCTTCTCCATGGCTGGACCCCCAAATAATATTCCTTTACGTGCTTAGGGGTATCTAGAGAGTGGGATAGGTTTAATAACTACCCTAACCCTAACGCATACCCTAACTCTAACCCCTACCCTAACCCTAACACATACCCTAATCCTAACCCATACCCTAAACCGAGCCCTAAAACTAACACTAACCCTAACCCTAACCCTAACCCATACCCTACGCTGTACCCGAACCCCTCCCCGAACCCGTACCCTAAGCCGTACCCTAAGCCTAACCCGTACCCTAAGCCTAACCCTAAGCCTAACCCTAACCCTAGGCTACCCTTGACTGCTTCTGCCTCCAATAGATTTCCTAAGCACTAGTGTTTTAAGGAACAGCTTAAAAAGAGAATCCTAATGTGATTTCTTTATAATGGGTGTGTTCCTTATCTTATCCGAGTGTCTAAACTCTTCTCCATGGCTGGACCCCCAAATAATATTCCTTTACGTGCTAAGGGGTATCTAGAGAGTGGGATAGGTTTAATAACTACCCTAACCCTAACGCGTACCCTAACACTAACCCCTACCCTAACCCTAACACGTACCCTAATCCTAACCCGTACCCTAAACCGAGCTCTAAAGCTAAAACTAACCCTAACCCTAACCCTAACCCATACCCTACGCCGTACCCGAAGCCCTCCCCGAACCCGTACCCTCAGCCGTACCCTAACCCTAACCCTAAGCCTAACCCTAACCCTAGGCTACCCTTTACTGCTTCTGCCTCCAATAGATTTCCTAAGCACTAGTGTTTTAAGGAACAGCTTAAAAAGAGAATCCTAATGTGATTTCTTTATAATGGGTGTGTTCCTTATCTTATCCTAGTGTCTAAACTCTTCTCCATGGCTGGACCCCCAAATAATATTCCTTTACGTTCTAAGGGGTATGTAGAGAGTGGGATAGGTTTAATAACTACCCTAACCCTAACGCGTACCCTAACCCTAACCCCTACCCTAACCCTAACTCGTATCCTAATCCTAACCCGTACCCTAAACCGAGCCCTAACCCTAACACTAACCCTAACCCTAACCCATACCCTACGCCGTACCCGAACCCCTCCCCGAACCCGTACCCTAAGCCGTACCCTAAGCCTAACCCTAAGCCTAACCCTAACCCTAGGCTACCCTTGACTGCTTCTGCCTCCAATAGATTTCCTAAGCACTTGTGTTTTAAGGAACAGCTGAAAAAGAGAATCCTAATGTGATTTCTTTATAATGGGTGTGTTCCTTATCTTATCCTAGTGTCTAAACTCTTCTCCATGGCTGGACCCCCAAATAATATTCCTTTACGTGCTAAGGGGTATCTAGAGAGTGGGATAGGTTTACTAACTACCCTAACCCTAACGCGTACCCTAACCCTAACCCCTACCCTAACCCTAACACGTACCCTAATCCTAACCCGTACCCTAAACCGAGCCCTAACCCTAACACTAGCCCTAACCCTAACCCTAACCCATACCCTATGCCGTACCCGAACCCCTCCCCGAACCCGTACCCTAAGCCGTACCCTAAGCCTAACCCTAAGCCTAACCCTAACCCTAGGCTACCCTTGACTGCTTCTGCCTCCAATAGATTTCCTAAGCACTAGTGTTTTAAGGGACAGCTTAAAAAGAGAATCCTAATGTGATTTCTTTACAATGGGTGTGTTCCTTATCTTATCCTAGTGTCTAAACTCTTCTCCATGGCTGGACCCCCAAATAATATTCCTTTACGTGCTAAGGGGTATCTAGAGAGTGGGATAGGTTTAATAACTACCCTAACCCTAACGCGTACCCTAACCCTAACCCCTACCCTAACCCTAACACGTACCCTAATCCTAACCCGTACCCTAAACCGAGCCCTAACCCTAACACTAACCCTAACCCTAACACTAACCCATACCCTACGCCGTACCCGAACCCCTCCCCGAACCCGAACCCTAAGCCGTACCCTAAGCCTAACCCTAAGCCTAACCCTAACCCTAGGCTGCCCTTGACTGCTTCTGCCTCCAATAGATTTCCTAAGCACTAGTGTTTGAAGGAACAGCTTAAAAAGAGAATCCTAATGTGATTTCTTCATAATGGGTGTGTTCCTTATCTTATCCTAGTGTCTAAACTCTTCTCCATGGCTGGACCCCCAAATAATATTCCTTTACGTGCTAAGGGGTTTCTAGAGAGTGGGATAGGTTTACTAACTACCCTAACCCTAACGCGTACCCTAACCCTAACCCCTACCCTAACCCTAACTCGTATCCTAATCCTAACCCGTACCCTAAACCGAGCCCTAACCCTAACACTAACCCTAAACCTAACCCTAACCCATACCCTACGCCGTACCCGAACCCCTCCCCGAACCCGTACCCTAAGCCGTACCCTAAGCCTAACCCTAAGCCTAACCCTAACCCTAGGCTACCCTTGACTGCTTCTGCCTCCAATAGATTTCCTAAGCACTAGTGTTTTAAGGAACAGCTTAAAAAGAGAATCCTAATGTGATTTCTTTATAATGGGTGTGTTCCTTATCTTATCCTAGTGTCTAAACTCTTCTCCATGGCTGGACCCCCAAATAATATTCCTTTACGTGCTAAGGGGTATCTAGAGAGTGGGATAGGTTTACTAACTACCCTAACCCTAACGCGTACCCTAACCCTTACCCCTACCCTAACCCTAACACGTACCCTAATCCTAACCCGTACCCTAAACCGAGCCCTAACCCTAACACTAACCCTAACACTAACCCATACCCTACGCCGTACCCGCACCCCTCCCCGAACCCGTACCCTAAGCCGTACCCTAACCCTAACCCTAAGCCGAACCCTAACCCTATGCTACCCTTGACTGCTTCTGCCTCCAATAGATGTCCTAAGCACTAGTGTTTTAAGAAACAGCTTAAAAAGAGAATCCTAATGTGATTTCTTTATAATGGGTGTGTTCCTTATCTTATCCGAGTGTCTAAACTCTTCTCCATGGCTGGACCCCCAAATAATATTCCTTTACGTGCTAAGGGGTATCTAGAGAGTGGGATAGGTTTAATAACTACCCTAACCCTAACGCGTACCCTAACACTAACCCCTACCCTAACCCTAACACGTACCCTAATCCTAACCCATACCCTAAACCGAGCTCTAAAGCTAAAACTAACCCTAACCCTAACCCTAACCCATACCCTACGCCGTACCCGAAGCCCTCCCCGAACCCGTACCCTCAGCCGTACCCTAACCCTAACCCTAAGCCTAACCCTAACCCTAGGCTACCCTTGACTGCTTCTGCCTCCAATAGATTTCCTAAGCACTAGTGTTTTAAGGAACAGCTTAAAAAGAGAATCCTAATGTGATTTCTTTATAATGGGTGTGTTCCTTATCTTATCCTAGTGTCTAAACTCTTCTCCATGGCTGGACCCCCAAATAATATTCCTTTACGTTCTAAGGGGTATGTAGAGAGTGGGATAGGTTTAATAACTACCCTAACCCTAACGCATACCCTAACCCTAACCCCTACCCTAACCCTAACTCGTATCCTAATCCTAACCCGTACCCTAAACCGAGCCCTAACCCTAACACTAACCCTAACCCTAACCCATACCCTACGCCGTACCCGAACCCCTCCCCGAACCCGTACCCTAAGCCGTACCCTAAGCCTAACCCTAAGCCTAACCCTAACCCTAGGCTACCCTTGACTGCTTCTGCCTCCAATAGATTTCCTAAGCACTTGTGTTTTAAGGAACAGCTGAAAAAGAGAATCCTAATGTGATTTCTTTATAATGGGTGTGTTCCTTATCTTATCCTAGTGTCTAAACTCTTCTCCATGGCTGGACCCCCAAATAATATTCCTTTACGTGCTAAGGGGTATCTAGAGAGTGGGATAGGTTTACTAACTACCCTAACCCTAACGCGTACCCTAACCCTAACCCCTACCCTAACCCTAACACGTACCCTAATCCTAACCCGTACCCTAAACCGAGCCCTAACCCTAACACTAGCCCTAACCCTAACCCTAACCCATACCCTATGCCGTACCCGAACCCCTCCCCGAACCCGTACCCTAAGCCGTACCCTAAGCCTAACCCTAAGCCTAACCCTAACCCTAGGCTACCCTTGACTGCTTCTTCCTCCAACAGATTTCCTAAGCACTAGTGTTTTAAGGGACAGCTTAAAAAGAGAATCCTAATGTGATTTCTTTACAATGGGTGTGTTCCTTATCTTATCCTAGTGTCTAAACTCTTCTCCATGGCTGGACCCCCAAATAATATTCCTTTACGTGCTAAGGGGTATCTAGAGAGTGGGATAGGTTTAATAACTACCCTAACCCTAACGCGTACCCTAACCCTAACCCCTACCCTAACCCTAACACGTACCCTAATCCTAACCCGTACCCTAAACCGAGCCCTAACCCTAACACTAACCCTAACCCTAACACTAACCCATACCCTACGCCGTACCCGAACCCCTCCCCGAACCCGAACCCTAAGCCGTACCCTAAGACTAACCCTAAGCCTAACCCTAACCCTAGGCTGCCCTTGACTGCTTCTGCCTCCAATAGATTTCCTAAGCACTAGTGTTTGAAGGAACAGCTTAAAAAGAGAATCCTAATGTGATTTCTTTATAATGGGTGTGTTCCTTATCTTATCCTAGTGTCTAAACTCTTCTCCATGGCTGGACCCCCAAATAATATTCTTTACGTGCTAAGGGGTATCTAGAGAGTGGGATAGGTTTACTAACTACCCTAACCCGAACGCGTACCCTAACCCTAGCCCCTACCCTAACCCTAACACCTACCCTAATCCTAACCCGTACCCTAAACCGAGCCCTAACCCTAACACTAACCCTAAACCTAACACTCACCCATACCCTACGCCGTACCCGAACCCCTCCCTGAACCCGTACCCTAAGCCGTACCCTAAGCCTAACCCTAAGCCTAACCCTAACCCTAGGCTACCCTTGACTGCTTCTGCCTCCAATAGATTTCCTAAGCACTAGTGTTTTAAGGGACAGCTTAAACAGAGAATCCTAATGTGATTTCTTTATAATGGGTGTGTTCCTTATCTTATCCTAGTGTCTAAACTCTTCTCCATGGCTGGACCACCAAATAATATTCCTTTACGTGCTAAGGGGTATCTAGAGAGTGGGATAGGTTTACTAACTACCCTAACCCTAACGCGTACCCTAACCCTAAACCCTACCCTAACCCTAACACGTACCCTAATCCTAACCCGTACCCTAAACCGAGCCCTAACCCTAACACTAACCCTAACCCTAACCCTAACCCATACCCTACGCCGTACCCGCACCCCTCCCCGAACCCGTACCCTAAGCCGTACCCTAAGCCTAACCCTAAGCCTAACCCTAACCCTAGGCTACCCTTGACTGCTTCTGCCTCCAATAGATTTCCTAAGCAGTAGTGTTTTAAGGAACAGCTGAAAAAGAGAATCCTAATGTGATTTCTTTATAATGGGTGTGTTCCTTATCTTATCCTAGTGTCTAAACTCTTCTCCATGGCTGGACCCCCAAATAATATTCCTTTACGTGCTAAGGGGTATCTAGAGAGTGGGATAGGTTTAATAACTGCCCTAACCCTAACGCGTCCCCTAACCCTAACCCCTACCCTAAACCTAACACGTACCCTAATCCTAACCCATACCCTAAACCGAGCCCTAACCCTAACACTAACCCTAACCCTAACCCTAACCCATACCCTACGACGTACCCGAACCCCTCCCCGAACCCGTACCCTAAGCCGTACCCTAAGCCTAACCCTAACCCTAGGCTACCCTTGAGTGCTTCTGCCTCCAATAGATTTCCTAAGCACTAGTGTTTTAAGGAACAGCTTAAAAAGAGAATCCTAATGTGATTTCTTTATAATGGGTGTGTTCCTTATCTTATCCGAGTGTCTAAACTCTTCTCCATGGCTGGACCCCCAAATAATATTCCTTTACGTGCTAAGGGGTATCTAGAGAGTGGGATAGGTTTAATAACTACCCTAACCCTAACGCGTACCCTAACCCTTACCCCTACCCTAACCCTAACACGTACCCTAATCCTAACCCATACCCTAAACCGAGCCCTAACCCTAACACTAACCCTAACCCTAACCCTAACCCATACCCTACGCCGTACCCGAACCCCTCCCCGAACCCGTACCCTAAGCCGTACCCTAACCCTAACCCTAAGCCTAACCCTAACCCTAGGCTACCCTTGACTGCTTCTGCCTCCAATAGATTTCCTAAGCACTAGTGTTTTAAGGAACAGCTGAAAAAGAGAATCCTAATGTGACTTCTTTATAATGGGTGTGTTCCTTATCTTATCCTAGTGTCTAAACTCTTCTCCATGGCTGGACCCCCAAATAATATTCCTTTACGTGCTAAGGGGTATCTAGAGAGTGGGAGTGGGATAGGTTTAATAACTACCCTAACCCTAACGCGTACCCTAACCCTAACCCCTACCCTAACCCTAACACGTACCCTAATCCTAACCCGTACCCTAAACCGAGCCCTAACCCTAACACTAACCCTAACCCTAACCCTAACCCATACGCTACGCCGTACCCGAACCCGTACCCTAAACCGTACCCTAACCCTAACCCTAAGCCTAACCCTAACCCTAGGCTACCCTTGACTGCTTCTGCCTCCAATAGATTTCCTAAGCACTAGTGTTTTAAGGAACAGCTGAAAAAGAGAATCCTAATGTGACTTCTTTATAATGGGTGTGTTCCTTATCTTATCCTAGTGTCTAAACTCTTCTCCATGGCTGGACCCCCAAATAATATTCCTTTCCGTGCTAAGGGGTATCTAGAGAGTGGGATAGGTTTAATAACTACCCTAACCCTAACGCGTACCCTAACCCTTACCCCTACCCTAACCCTAACATGTACACTAATCCTAAC